>NW_026652285.1:78359460-78533529 GCF_009828535.3 Hylobates moloch
TGATCTGTCTAATGTTGACAGTGGGGTGTTAAAATCTCCCATTATTATTGTGTGGGAGTTTAAGTCCCTTTGTAGGTCACTCAGGACTTGCTTTATGAATCTGGGTGCTCCTGTGTTGGGTGCATATATATTTAGGATAGTTAGCTCTTCTTGTTGAATTGATCCCTTTACCATTATGTAATGGCCTTCTTTGTCTCTTTTGATCTTTGTTGGTTTAAAGTCTATTTTGTCAGAGACTAGGATTGCAACCCCTGCCTTTTTTTGTTTTCCATTTGCTTGATAGGTCTTCCTCCATCCCTTTATTTTGAGTCTATGTGTGTCTCTGCACGTGAGATGGGTTTCCTGAATACAGCACACTGATGGGTCCTGACTCCTTATCCAGTTTGCCAGTCTGTGTCTTTTAATTGGAGCATTTAGGCCATTTACATTTAATGTTAATATTGTTATGTGTGAATCTGATCCTGTCATTATGATGTTAGTTGGTTATTTTGCTCATTAGTTGATGCAGTTTTTTCCTAGCCTCGATGGTCTTTACAATTTGGCATGTTTTTGCAGTGGCTGGTACCGGTTGTTCCTTTCCATGTTTAGTGCTTCCTTCAGGAGCTCTTTTAGGGCAGGCCTGGTGGTGACAAAATCACTCAGCGTTTGCTTGTCTGTAAAGTATTTTATTTCTCCTTCACTTATGAAGCTTAGTTTGGCTGGATAGGAAATTCTGGGTTGAAAATTCTTTTCTTTAAGAATGTTGAATATCGGCCCCCACTCTCTTCTGGCTTGTAGAGTTTCTGCCGAGAGATCAGCTGTTAGCCTGATGAGCTTCCCTTTGTGGGTAACCCGACCTTTCTCTCTGGCTGCCCTTAACATTTTTTCCTTCATTTCAACTTTGGTGAATCTGACAATTATGTGTCTTGGAGTTGCTCTTCTCGGGGAGTATCTTTGTGGTGTTCTCTGTATTTCCTGAATCTGAATGTTGGCCTGCCTTGCTAGATTGGGGAAGTTCTCCTGGATAATATCTTGCAGAGTATTTTCCAACTTGGTTCCATTCTCCCCGTCATTTTCAGGTACACCAATCAGACGTAGGTTTGGTCGTTTCACGTAGTCCCAAATTTCTTGGAGGCTTTGTTCATTTCTTTTTATTCTTTTTTCTCTAGACTTCCCTTCTCGCTTCATTTCATTCATTTCATCTTCCATCTGCGATACGCTTTCTTCCAGTTGATCGCATCTGCTACTGAGGCTTCTGCAATCTTCACGTAGTTCTCGAAATTTGGCTTTCAGCTCCTCCATCTCCTTTAAGCCCTTCTCTCCATTGGTTATTCTAGTTATCCATTCTTCTAATTTTTTTTCAAAGTTTTTAACTTCTTTGCTATTGTTTTGAATTTCCTCCCGTAGCTCAGAGTAGTTTGATCGTCTGAAGCCTTCTTCTCTCAACTCGTCAAAGTCATCCTCCATCCAGCTTTGTTCCATTGCTGGTGAGGAACTGCGTTCCTTTGGAGGAGGAGAGGTGCTCTGCTTTTTAGAGTTTCCAGTTTTTCTGCTCTGTTTTTTCCCCATCTTTGCGGTTTTATCTACTTTTGGGCTTTGATGATGGTGATGTACAGATGGGTTTTTGGTGTGGATGTCCTTTCTGTTTGTTAGTTTTCCTTCTACCAGACAGGACCCTCAGCTGCAGGTCTGTTGGAGTTTACTAGAGGTCCACTCCAGACCCTGTTTGGCTGGGTGTCAGCAGCGGTGGCTGCAGAACAGCGGATTTCGTGAGACCACCAATTCAGCTGTCTGATAGTTCCTCTGGAAGTTTTGTCTCAGAGGAGTACCTGGCCCAGTGAGGTGTCAGTCTTTCCCTTCTGGGGGGGTGCCTCCCAGTTAGGCTGCTCAGGGGTGAGGGACCCACTTTAGGAGGCAGTCTGTCCGTTCTCAGATCTCCAGCTGCGTGCTGGGAGAACCACTACTCTCTTCAAAGCTGTCAGTCAGACAGGGACGTTTAAGTCTCTGGAGATTCCTGCTGACTTTTTGTTTGTCTGTGCCCTGCCCCCAGAGGTGGAGCCTACAGAGGCAGACAGGCCTCCTTGAGCTGTGGTGGGCTCCACCCAGTTCGAGCTTCCTGGCTGCTTTGTTTACCTAAGCAGGCCTGGGTAATGGCGGGCGCCCCTCCCCCAGCCTCGCTGCCGCCTTGCAGCTTGATCTCAGACTGCTGTGCTAGCAATCAGCGAGACTCCGTGGGCATAGGACCCTCCGAGCCAGGTGCGGGATACAATCTCCTAGTGTGCCGTTTTCCAGGCCCATTGGGAAAGCGCAGTATGAGAGTGGGACTGACCTGATTTTCCAGGTGCCGTCTGTTACCCCTTTCTTTGACTAGGAAAGGGAACTCCCTGACCCCTTGCGCTTCCTGAGTGAGGCAGTGCCTCGCCCTGCTTCGGCTCGCGCACAGTGCACTTCACCGACTGTCCTGCACCCACTGTTTGGCACTCCCTAGTGAGATGAAACCGGTACCTCAAGCAGAAATGCAGAAATCACCAGTCTTCTGTGTCGCTGGGGCTGGGAGCTGGAGAACGGAGCTGTTCCTATTCGGCCATCTTGGCTCCCCCCAGGAAATTCTTATTCTTATTCTTATTCTTATTCTTATTCTTATTCTTATTCTTATTCTTATTCTTATTCTTATTCTTATTCTTATTCTTATTCTTATTCTTATTCTTATTCTTATTCTTATTCTTCTCCTTCTCCTTCTCCTTCTCTTTCTCTTTCTCTTTTTCTCCTTCTCTTTCTCCTTCTCCTTCTCCTCCTGCTCCTCCTTCTTCTTCTCCTCCTTCTCCTCCTTTTCCTTCTTCTCCTCCTTCTCCTCCTCCTCCTCCTTCTCCTCCTCCTTCCCCTCCTCCTCCTTCCCCTTCCCCTTCCCATTCTCCCTTCTTCTCCCTTCTTCCTTCTTCTCCTTGTCCTCCCTTCTTCCTCCTTTCTTCCTCCTCCTCTTCCTCCTCCTCTTTTCTTTTTCTTCTTCTCCTCCTCTTTTCTTTTTCTTCTTCTCCTCCTCCTCCTCCTCTTCTTCTTCTTCTTCCTCTTCTTCTTCCTCTTCTTCTTCTTCTTCTCCCTTCTCCCTCCTCTTCTCCCCCCTCTTTTCTTTTTCTTCTTCTCTTCTTCTTCTTCTCCTTCTTCCTCCCTTCTCCCTTCTCTCTCCTCTTCTCCCTCCTCTTTTCTTTTTCTTCTTCTCTTCTTCTTTTCTTCTCTACTTCTCCTCTTCTTCTTCCCCTTCCTCTTCCTCTTCTTCCTCTTCCTCTTCCTCCTCCTCCTCCTTTTCTTCTTCTTCTTCCTTTTTCTTCTTCTTCCTTTTTCTTCCATACTTTTGCTCCTGCTGGGCTGGAATGCAATGGCGCGATCTTGGCCCACTGCAACCTCTGCCTCCCAGTTTCAAGCAACTATCCTGCCTCAGCTTCCCAAGTAGCTGGGATTACAGGCATGCGCCACCACGCCCAGCTAATTTTGTATTTTTAGTAGAGATGGGATTTCTCCATGTTGTTCAGGCTGGTCTCGAAATCCCAACTTCAGGTGAGCCACCCACCTCAGCCGCCCAAAGTGCTGGGACTACAGGCGTAAGCCACTGGGCCCGGCCAATTCTTCTTTTCATAAAGCTACCAGTACCACTCCTATGATAACCCTTTAACCCATTAATCTATGAATGAATCAATCCACTCATGAATTCAGAGCTCTCATGACCTAATCATCTATTAAAAGCCCTAACGCTCAATACCACCACATTTGAAATTAAATTTCACCATGAGTTTTGGAAGTGACAATTGTTCAAACTATAGCAGTGTAGTAGACAATAACTATAGTATACAGAGAACCAGAAAACTAGGCTGATTATTAACCCATGGATTCAAGTACAGAGTCTAAAACAGAAACCCAAATATCTACCTTCAGGCAGGAGACAAGGACAGGATGGCATCAAGGCTATCTGTATCTCAGGTCCAAAAGGGTTGGCCTGTAATTATTTATTTACTTACTTATTTATTATTATTTTTTGAGACAGAGTCTCACTCTGTCACCCAGGCTGGAGTGCAGTGGTGTGATCTTGGCTCACTGCAACCTCCACCCTCCAAGTTCAAGCTATTCTCCTGCCTCAGCCTCCCCAGTATCTGGAATTACAGGCACCTGCCACCACACCCAGCTAATTTTTGTATTTTTAGTAGAGACGGGGTTTCACCATCTTGGCCAGGCTGGTCTTGAACTCCTGACCTCATGATCCACCCACCCCAGCCTCCCAAAGTGCTGGGATTACAGGCGTTAGCCACTGCACCCGGCCAGTCTTGGATTCTTTTAATCTTTCCTGACTATGATAAGATGTGTAAGTAGATGGCCCATATCTGAAAAACTGTAATCTGGAATCAAGTGAGTGCTTAAAAGAGGGTTGGACAAAACTCCCAACAGCTATGGGGATAAAAAGAAACATTTCACTGGGGGAGTTGAGAAAAATTCATGGAGAATAGGGCATCTTAATGCTTATATGGGTTTTAAAGGTTCATGGAGGACAGGGACAGAACAGTAAAGTCAAAATCTGAAATAGGATTGAGAAAGGAGACCACACCAAAGACAAATTAGTCCAGTTTTGCCACGTTTAGGATAACTGAAAGTGGGTTAAACTGTTTTCTTAGCAGGAAATGAAAGCATAGGGGACAATATTTGGAAGGAATTATCTTGGAATTTCTTACTGATTATTAGTACTCTGTTCAATGGGTTTTTACATAATCTAGGAAGAACTCTTATTTAGCATATCCTGAGCCTTTATTAACACGTAAACATCCTGTTGGTTCCTGGGGATACAGAGATTAATACTACTATTAATAATAGCAAATATTTAAATAGTGATTCCTATGTGCCAGGCATTGTTCTCACACCATTACATGTAGTAGCTCACAAGTTTTGTGGGTTTGTTTTTTTTTTTTTGCAATATCTCTTTGAAGTGGATACTTTTGCTATTTTTCTCATTTTGGGAAACATGCTTAGGTTGAGAACCTGAAGCACTGAGAGGTCATGTCACCTACCCATGGTCATCCACGTGGTTTATAGGAGAGCTGAGATTCTGATTCAGGCATTTGGCTTTGGATTTTTGACTGTGAATCACTGTGCTATGCTACTTCTTCAGAATAATTCGTAGGTTCTACCCTTACAAAACATCAACTAGAGAGACTAAGGCAAAAACCCACTTATGCCTCAACAAAGTTGATTAAAACATAGCCTGACCCTACCTCTCCAAATGAAAGTGAAATACAGGCATTTTCAGATAAGCAAAATCTGACAGAATTTGTCACCAACAGACCTGCTCAATAAGAAATGCTAAAGGAACCTCTTCAGGCTGAAGTCAAAATATGACAAAAGTTAAAATCTTGGATCTACCAGAAGAAATGAAAAACATCAGAAATGCTGACTTTGTGAGCAAATAAATATGAAAGGTTATCCTTTTCCCCCTTTTGGATAGATTGTATGGCTCTGCAATTTTTAAGTGGAAAAATGAAATAGGGTAGCATAATTCAAATTTGTTTAGGGAAAGACAACTTGACTATGTCATTGTCTAGATTTTACATACAATTTTCCCAGTGGAGAGTTTCTCCATGAAAAACTGAGAAAGATCCTGTATATTTTTATTGTGTACAACTTGATGTTTTGAAATACGTATTCATTGTGGAATGGATAACTGGAGATAATTAACATAGTTAGAATCACTTTTTAATTCTCCAACTTTTGTTTTAGATTCAAAGGGTACATGTACATGTGCAGGTTTGTTACATGGGTACATTGCACGTTGTGGGGGTTTGGTGTATGGATAATTTCTCACCCAAAACTGGGAAATATTCTGTCCAGTTAAGTCTGCATATTGTTGGAGATTTTTTTTTCAGAGGCAGTCCCAAATCCCCAGTTCATTTATGACTAGAAAGCCTAAATGGGCAATATGCCAATTCCACCTGCTTGAAACATCCTTGTTAGACAGTAAAGTCAAGTGGTGAAAGGATTAGAATGCAGTCTGGGAATTCATTAGAATTGGAGGAAGTCTCAGGCCCCAGATAAGTTTTCTCTAAATACACAGATGGGCTGGGGAAAGATGTGTAATTTAATAACAGTACCCAATCACATAACCACATTAAGAGCCCATCCAAGGATACTGATGATTTTAGAAAGTGTTCTAAGCTTATAGGAACCCCTTGCATATGGGGAGATCCTACATGTGTAACCTTGGTATGACTATAAGTTGCTTATGATCAAATCAATGTTAGGTGCAATAAGATCAGAATATTTTGAATGACTCATAAATGAGTCATTCAAGCACTAAGATGGGCTTCTCTTAGGTCAGATTCCCTAAGAAGCAGAGCCTGAGACAGGGTTTTGAGATCTCAAGATTTAGTGTTTGCCTATATGTCTTTTTTAATATTTTTACTTTAAACCTCTTTATATTGATAAGTTGTTATTTGTAAATAGTAACATACTTAGGTTTTTTTTTTAATTGAAATGTTTTGTCCACCTATAGTTAATGAAATTGTTGGAATGTTTGTGTTTAGGCTTGTTATTTTGGGAGTTGTTTTCTGTCTGTTTTTCAGTTTTCCTCTATTTTTCCTGCCTTATTTGGGTTAATTGCATTTTTTTCAAATATTTCTTTTTAATTCATTGAACAGCTTTTTAGCCATACCTCTTTGTCTTGTTTTTGATAGTTACTCCATGGTTTTCCTTATGTATCTTTAACTTATTGTAGTGAACTTAAAGTTAAAATTGTTCCACTGACATAAAATATAAGAATGATTTATAATAATTTCACTTACAGCTACATATTTGTGTGATTTTGAACATTTATTTTAGTTATCTTTGTTATAAACCCTACAATACAATGTTACAGTGGTTTAAAATTATCAGTTGTCTTCTAAGAAAATTAAGAGAATAAAAAAGTATAATCTTTTATATTTAGCCACATATTTAGCATTTCTGATGCTCTTCATTCCTTTCTCTACATCCAAATTTTACTCAGATGTCATTTAATTTCATGAAGCCTGAAGAAGCTGTTTTAGTATTTCTTTTCAAACAGGTCTGTTGGTGACATAATCTTAGCGTTGTTTATTTGAAACTGTCTTTATTTTGCCTTCATTTATTTAGGCAGGTTAGTTGTTTTAATTTGTACTTGTAAAATCAGCTCCATGGAAGTACAATTTATATACACTAAAATGCACCCATTTAGGGTATAGTTAGGAGTTGTAATAAATTCTTAAGCCCATATAACAACCATAAAACTCAAGATACAGAGTATCTTTATCACTTCATACAGTTTCTTTGTTTTTACAGTCCATCTCCTTCACTTCATACCAACTGTGGGCAGCCACCACTGTAACTATTGATTTTTTTTCTATTCTGTAATTTCATATAAATTGAATTATAGTGTATACACCCTTTTTATCTATCTTACCCATACAACATAATATTTTAGAAATTTACCCATATTGTGTGTGTATGATAAACAGAATTCTTTTCTTGCTGAGTGGTATTTCATATGAACATTTATTTATCCATTCACTGTTGATAGACATTTGGATTTTCTCCAGTTTGGGGCTAAATACTATGCATATTCACATTAAAGTCTCTGCATGGACAAATGCTTTTATTTCTCTTGAGTAAAAACCTAAGAGTGGGATTGCTAGGTCACATAACAAGTTTATATTTAACTTTATCAGAAACTGTCAAATCATTTTGTAAAATGATTATGCCATTTGACATTTTACATTCCCACCAGCAATATATTGGGGTCGCGGTTACTCCACATCCCTATGAACACTTGGTATTTTCAGTATTTAAAATTTTAGGCAGTTTTAATGGGTGCGTAGTGGAATCTTGTGGTTTTAATTGGCATTTGTCAGGTGATTTATGATTTATGTTTCATATTCTTTATTGTCTATGTTCTTCTGGAAAGTGTGTGTTTTGGTATTTTGCCTATTTTTAATTGGGTTGTTTGTATTTGTCCTTTTATGGAGTTGTAAGCATTCTTCATATATTCTGGATTGAAAAGCCTTTGGCAGATATACATACCGTGAATATTTTCTTCTAATCTGTCGGTTACCTTTATATTTTCCTAACAAAGATTTCAGAAGAAAAAAGTTTTAATTTTGATGAAGTTTTATTGATAAATTTTGCTTTTATGGTTCTATTCTCTCACATAGTACTTAAGAAATCCTTGCCCACCCCAAAGTCTTGACAATCTCCTATGTTTTCTTCTAGAAATCCTGTTTTACCTTTGACCTTCAGGTTTATGATACTCTCAAATTAATTTTTAAGTATAATGTGCAGTAAGAGTTGACGCAGATTTTTTCTATATGGATACTTACTTGTTCTAGCACCATTTATTATAAAGACTATTATATCTCTATCAAT
Organism: Hylobates moloch; assembly: GCF_009828535.3. Taxonomy (NCBI): domain Eukaryota; kingdom Metazoa; phylum Chordata; class Mammalia; order Primates; family Hylobatidae; genus Hylobates; species Hylobates moloch. Next base: position 78,367,849 of record NW_026652285.1, read on the forward strand.
TTTATGACACCTTTGTTAAAACCAGTGGATCATAAGAATGTGGCTCTGTTTGAATTCTGTATTTGGTTCAATTTTTCTACATGTGTAATTCTATGTCAATTACTGTAGAATTTATGGTAGCTTTATACTGAGGTTTGAAGACAAGTAGTAGAACTCTTGTAACACTTTTTTCCCCCAATTTTTTGGACTATTTTAGGTCTTTTGCATTTTCATATCATCATAGAATCCACTTGTCAATTTTTATAAACAAATCAACTGGAATTTTTATTTTTGATTGCATTAATTCTATAGGTCAATTTGGCAAGAAGGGCCGTCTCAACAATATTGAATGTTAAATTCATGAACATGATACATATATTATGATGAAATATATATATCATACCTCTATACTGAAAACTAACAAATTTGCTGAAATTAAGAAATGAAATATATGTATAAAATTATACATTAATTACTATATATTAAGAAATTAAGGAGATACATATATATAAAGATATATCTCTCTCAATTTCTCTCAGTAAATTTTTTAGTTTACAGTATAGAGGTCTATGACTAGTATAAATCTAGATATTTTGTTAAATTTACCCTTAAGAATGACATATTTTTGGATGCTATTGTAAATGACATAAATTTCCATTTCCAGTTGTTCATTACTACATACAGAAGTATAACTGATTTTTTTTTTTTTGAGATTGAGTCTTACTCTGTCACTTGGGCTGGAGTGCAATGGCGCTATCTTGGCTCACTGCAACCTCTGCCTTCCAGGTTCAAGCGAGTCTCCCATCTCAGCCTCCCGAGTAGCTGGGATTACAGGTATGTGCTGCCATGTCCAGCTAATTTTTTTGTATTTTTAGTAGAGACAGCGTTTCACCATGTTGGCCAGGCCTGTCTTGAACTCCTGACCTCAGGTGATCCACCCACCTTGGCCTCCCAAAGTACTGAGATTACAGGCGTGCACCACCTTGCTTGGCTGTTTATAATTGATTTTTATATGTTGCCCATGCATTCTGCAACCTTGTTAAACTCATTCATTAGTATAGTAGATTTTAGAGATTATGATTTTCTATGTACAACATTCTATTACTTGCAGGTAAAGAGAGTTTTTAAATCTTACTTTCATATTTATGTGTCTTTTATTTCTCCCTGTTGTTTCATTGAATAGATTAGGGCCTCTCATACAATTTTGAATAGAATTGAGAGTCTTTGCCTTGTTCCTGACCTAAAGTTTCATCATTAAACATGATGTTGGTTCTGACTTTGGTTTTTCATCATGGCCCTTTTTTGCATTGAGGTTTATAGACAGTTTGCTCAATTTTAAACCATGAAGGGGTATTAAATTTTTTCAAATGTTATTTCTACATAGAGAATTATAGTTTTATCTTTAATTAATTTTTAGGATATTAATATGGTAAATTATATTGTTTGTCAGGTTAAACCAATCTTGCATTCCTGGGAAAAAAATTCACTGTTTAGTGTATTATATTTTTATTTATTTAAGTATTTTAATTGTCATTTTAAAAAGAATTTTTGTATCAATTTTATGACGGATAGTGGTCAGTAGTTTTCCTTTCTTGTAATATCACTGTCTGGTTTTTATACCAAGTTAATTCTGAGTATCTAATGAGTTGGGAATGTTCCCTTATCCAGTTAAACCATGTTTTATAGAATCTGTAAGTGGAGCCATCTGGACTTGAATTTTTATTTGTTAGGTTTTAAATTAAAAAGAATTATAATACATATAAGGCTATTCAGATAACATATATCTCCTTTAGTCAGTTTTGATAATTTCATCTTTCAAGGAGTTTACCCATTTCATCTAGATTGAAATTTTGGAATGCCTGTATTCCCGGGATGTCTTTGGAAAAAATAATATGCTCTCTTATTCTTGATTAATATGTATCTTCTTTTATTTTTCTGGTCAGTTTAACTAGAAATTTATTAATTTTGGTAATTGTTTCAAAGATCTAACTCTTCGTTTTGTGAAATTTTCCCTATTATTTTTTCTGTTTTCTAGTTTGTTTATTTCCATTCTTTATTAGTATCTTCTTCCTATTTATTCTGTTTTTTTATCTTTCTTTTTTTTATTATACTTTAAGTTCTAGGGTACATGTGCACAACGTGCAGGTTTGTTACATATGTATACATGTGCCATGTTGGTGTGCTGCATCCGTTAACTCGTCATTTACATTGGGTATATCTCCTAATGCTATACCTCCCCCCTCGCCCACCCTATGACAGGCCCCGGTGTGTGATGTTCCCCTTCCTGAATCCAAGTGTTCTCACTGTTCAATTCCCACCTATGAATGAGAACATGCAGTGTTTGGTTTTTTGTCCTGGTGATAGTTTGCTGAGAATGATGGTTTCCAGCTTCATCCATGTCCCTACAAAAGACATGAACTCATCCTTTTTCATGGCTGCATAGTATTCCATGGTGTATATGTGCCACATTTTTCTAATCCAGTCTATCATTGATGGACATTTGGGTTGGTTCCAAGTCTTTGCTATTGTGAATAGTGCCGCAATAAACATACGTGTGCATGTGTCTTTATAGCAGCATGATTTATAATCCTTTGGGCATGTACCCAGTAACGGGATGGCTGGGTCAAATGGTATTTCTCATTCTATATCCTTGAGGAATCCCCACACGTCTTCCACAATGGTTGAACTAGTTTACAGTCCCACCAACAGTGTAAAAGTGTTCCTATTTCTCCACATCCTCTCCAGCACCTGTTGTTTCCTAACTTTTTAATGATCGCCATTCTAACTGGTGTGAGATGGTATCTCATTGTGGTTTTGATTTGCATTTCTCTGATGGCCAGTGATGATGAGCATTTTTTCATATGTCTTTTGGCTGCATAAATGTCTTCTTTTGAGAAGTGTCTGTTCATATCCTTTGCCTACTTTTTGATGGGGTTGTTTGTTTTTTTCTTGTAAATTTCTTTGAGTTCATTGTAGATTCTGGATATTAGCCCTTTGTCAGATGAGTAGATTGCAAAAATTTTCTCCCATTCTGTAGGTTGCCTGTTCACTCTGATGGTAGTTTCTTTTGCTGTGCAGAAGCTCTTTAGTTTAATTAGATCCAATTTGTCAATTTTTGAAGGTTTTTTGTGTCTCTGTTTCCTTCAGTTCTGCTCTGATCTTAGTTATTTCTTGCCTTCCACTAGCTTTTGCATGTGTTTGCTATTCTCTAGTTCTTTTAATTTTGATGTTAGGATGTCAATTTTAGATCTTTCCTGCTTTCTCTTGTGGGCATTTAGTGCTATAAATTTCCCTCTACACACTGCTTTAAATGTGTCCCAGAGATTCTGGTATGTTGTGTCTTTGTTCTCATTGGTTTCAAAGAACATCTTTATTTCTGCCTTCATTTCATTATGTACCCAGTAGTCATTCAGGAGCAGGTTGTTCAGTTTCCATGTGGTTAAGTGGTTTTGAGTGAGTTTCTTAATCCTGAGTTCTAGTTTGATTGCACTGTGGTCTGAGAGACAGTTTGTTATAATTTCTGTTCTTTTACATTTGCTGAGGAGTGCATTACTTCCAACTGTGTGGTCAATTTTGGAATAAGTGTGATGTGGTGCTGAGAAGAATGTATATTCTGTTGATTTGGGGTGGAGAGTTCTGTAGATGTCTATTAGGCCCACTTGGTGCAGAGCTGAGTTCAATTCCTGGATATCCTTTTTAATTTTCTGTCTCATTGATCTGTCTAATGTTGACAGTGGGGTGTTAAAGTACCCCATTATTATTGTGTGGGAGTCTAAGTCTCTTTGTAGATCTCTAAGGACTTGCTTTATGAATCTGGGTGCTCCTGTATTGGGTGCATATATATTCAGGATAGTTAGCCCTTCTTGTTGAATTGATCCCTTTACCATTATGTAATGGCCTTCTTTGTCTCTTTTGGTCTTTGTTGGTTTAAAGTCTGTTTTATCAGAGACTAGGATTGCAACCCCTGCCTTTTTTTGTTTTCCGTTTGTTTGGTAGATCTTCCTCCATCCCTTTATTTTGAGCCTATGTGTGTCTCTGCACCTGAGATGGGTCTCCTGAATACAGCACACTGATGGGTCTTGACTCTTTGTCCAATTTGCCAGTCCGTGTCTTTTAATTGGAGCGTTTAGTCCATTTACATTTAAGGTTAATATTGTTGTGTGTGAATTTGATCCTGTCATTATGATGTTAGCTGGTTATTTTGCTCCTTAGTTGATGCAGTTTCTTCCTAGCCTTGACGGTCTTTATAATTTGGCATGTTTTTGCAGTGGCTGGTACCGGTTGTTCCTTTCCATGTTTAGTGCTTCCTTCAGGAGCTCTTTTAGGGCAGGCCTGGTGGTGACAAAATCTCTCAGCATTTGCTTGTCTATAAAGGCTTTTATTTCTCCTTCAGTTATGAAGCTTAGTTTGGCTGGATATGAAATTCCAGGTTGAAAATTCTTTTCTTTAAGAGTGTTGAATATTGGCTCCCACTCTCTTCTGGCTTGTAGAGTTTCTGCCGAGAGATCTGCTGTTAGTCTGATGGGCTTCCCTTTGTGGGTAACCCGACCTTTCTCTCTGGCTGCCCTTAACATTTTTTCCTTCATTTCAACTTTGGTGAATCTGACAATTATGTGTCTTGGAGCTGCTGTTCTCGAGGAGTATCTTTGTGGCATTCTCTGTGTTTCCTGAATTTGAATGTTGGCCTGCCTTTCTGGGTTGGGGAAGTTCTCCTGGGTAATATCCTGCAGAGTGTTTTCCATCTTGGATCCATTCTCCCCATCACTTTCAGGTACACCAGTCAGACGTAGATTTGGTCTTTTCACATAGTACCATATTTCTTGGAGGCTTTGTTCATTTCTTTTCATTCTTTTTTCTCTAAACTTCTCTTCTCACTTCATGTCATTCATTTGATCTTCCATCACTGATACCCTTTCTTCCAGTTGGTCAAATCAGCTACTGAAGCTTGTGCATTCATCAAGTAATTCTTGTGCCATGGTTTTCAGCTCCATCAGGTCATGTAAGAACTTCACTACACTGGTTGTTCTAGTTAGCCATTTGTCTAATCTTTTTTCAAGGTTTTTAGCTTCTTTGTGATGGGCTCGAACTTCTTCCTTTAGCTCGGAGAAGTTTGATTGTCTGAAGCCTTCTTCTCCCGTCAGTCATTCTCTGTACAGCTTTGTTCCATTGCTGGCAAGGAGCTGCGTTCCTTTGGAGGGGGAGAGGTGCTCTGATTTTTAGAATTTTCAGCTTTTCTGCTCTGGTTTTCCCCACCTTTGTGGTTTTATCTACCTTTGGTCTTTGATGATAGTGACGTACAGATGGGGTTTTGGTGTGGATGTCCTTTCTGTTTGTTAGTTTTCCTTCTAACAGTCAGGACCCTCAGCTGCAGGTCTCTTGGAGTTTGCTGGAGGTCCACTCCAGACCCTGTTTGCCTGGGTATCAGCAGTGTTACTGCCTGATCGTTCCTCTGGAAGCTTCGTCTCAGAGGGTCCCAGCCGTGTGAGATGTCAGTCTGCCCCTACTTGGGGGTGCCTCCCAGTTAGGCTACTCGGGGGTCAGGGACCCGCTTGAGGAGGCAGTCTGTCCTTTCTGAGATCTCAGACTCCATGCTGGGAGAACTACTGCTCTCTTCAAAGCTGTCAGACAGGGACATTTAAGTCTGCAGAGATTTCTGCTGCCTTTTATTTGGCTATTCCCTGCCCCTAGAGGTGGAGTCTACAGAGGCAGGCAGGCCTCCTTGAGCTGTGGTGGGCTCCACCCTGTTTGAGCTTCCAGGCTGCTTTGTTTACCTACTCGAGCCTCAGCAATGGCAGGCACCTCTCCCCCAGCCTTGCTGCCGCCTTGCAGTTCGATCTCAGACTGCTGTGCTAGCAATGAGTGAGGCTCCATGGTCGTGGGACCCTCCGAGCCAGGCACGGGATATAATCTCCTGGTGTGCCATTTGCTAAGACTGTTGGAAAAGCACAGTATTAGGGTGGGAGTGACCCAATTTTCCAGGTGCCATCTGTCACCCCTTCCCTTGGCTAGGAAAGGGAACTCCCTGACCCCTTGCGCTTCCCAGGTGAGGCAGTGCCTCGCTCTGCTTCGACTCACACTTGGTGGGCTGCACCCACTGTCCTGCCCCCACTGTCTGACAAGCCCCACTGAGATGAACCCAGTATTTCAGTTGGAAATGTAGAAATCACCTGACTTCTGCATTGTTCACTCTGGGAGCTGTAGACTGGAGCTGTTCCTATTCAGCCATCTTGGGACCGCTGTTCTTGGTTTAATTTGTTTTTCTTTTTCTAGTTTTTTGAGGTAAAAGTTTAGATCATTTGTTTAAGATCATTTGTTTAGATCATTTTTTCCCAATATAAACATCTAAAGGTATAATTTCCCACTTTAAAATGCTTTACCGCCACAACTTTTTTTGTACCATACTTTTCATTCATTTTTCTTAGTTCAAAATATTACATTTTTTTCTCATACTTTCATCCTTGAGCTAAGTATTATTTGAAAGTATATAGTTTGTCAATAATTTGCAATATTTTCAGATATTTGTTAATAATTTCTGTCTAGTACTATGTACCAGAGGACATAATCTTTAAGAATAAACCCTTTTAAATTTATTTCAGCTTATTTAATAGTCCAGATTGTGGTTGATCTTGGTGACTGTTGTATGTGCTCCATAGTATGTTGAAGTTTGGATCTCTCCCATTACGTGCAAATTTGTATATTTGATGGATTTGCTAAAGTCTTAGAGGCTCTGTTAATTTTTCTTAATTCTTTCTTTCTTTCTGTTTCTCAGACTGGATAATTTCCTATCACCAAACTATCATTTAATAATAATATGGCACATCAAAACTGAAGGAAGACTTTTACAACTTTTATTTCTCTTTGTGCTATTTGTGTCATACATTTTACTCATATATATTTTATGACATCCATAATACTTTTTTTTTGTTTTACATGGTCAATTATGTTTTAAAACATTTGTATTAGAAAAAAGTCTCTATATTTACCCGTATATTTTTCTCTATTTCAGGTGATTCTCATCTCTTTGTGCACATTCAAATTTTTGTCTAGAATCTTTTTTTTTGTCTAAAGTTGTTTTTAAGCATTTAGCTCAAATTTGTTTGAAATTAATTCTGTTAGCTTTTGTTCATAAGAAAAAAGTTTTCACTTAGCCTTTATTTTTAAAGAGTCTTTCTATTTCTTATGGAATTCTATGTTGACAATTATTTTTCTTTTTAGGGCTTTAAAGATGTTCCATTGTCTTTTGCCTTCCACGGTTTCTAACGAAAAATATGTGTTAATTATCTTTGTTCCTTTTTACATGAGGTATGCCTTTTTTCTAGTTGCTTTTAAGATTTGTTTCCCTCTGTATTTTGTTTTTACAATTCAATTATGATGTGCTTGTGAGTGAATCTGTATATGTATGCATTTCTTTTTTCCTGATTCTCATTGCACTTTTGGATGAGAAGGTGCACTGCTTTAATCAAATTTGGAATCTATTTGTACATTATTCCTTCCAGTATTTTTATGTCCTACTCTCCTACTGGAACTCAAATAACACATAGTTTGATTTCACTGTGTTATTCCAATAGCTAATGAAACTGTATTAATTTCAGTCTTTTTCCTCTGAGTGCTTAATTTTGAATGAATTCTGTCAATATGTCTTCAAGTTCACTGATCTTTTCTTCTTCAGTATCTAATGTGCTTTATTCCTTCCACTATTTTTTTGCTTTTTTTATAATTACAAAATGTACATAAAATAAAATGTGCCATTTTAGCAATTTTCAGGTGTATAGTTCAGTGTGATTTAGTACATTGACTTTATTGGGCAATCATCACCCCATTCCCTCCAGAACTTTTAATCATACCAAACTGAAACAACATGCACATTAAACAATAACCAAATTTTTATTTCTTTAAATTTAATTAAAAATATATATGTTATAGCTGTGCGTGGTGGCATGCACCTGTAGTCCCATCTACTTGGGAGGCTGAGGCAGGAGAATCACTTGAACCCAGGAGGCGGGGGTTGCAGTGAACAGAAATCATGCCACTGTACTCCAGCCTGGGCGACAGAGCGAGACTCTGTATATATATATATTTATGTTTCTATATATATATATATATGTTTATAATTTTTCTGCATCAAACACATGGAGAATATTTAAACTAATTGAATACCCTTATCTACAATTTGAATGATCTCTAACAATTGTAGGTTTTCTTGATTTGTGTCACATATTCATGCTTCTTCATATGCCTAGAAGTTTTTGATTAGATAGTAGATACTGTGAATTTTGCATTGTTTTGTGCTGCATCTTGTATTTTCCTCTAAGGAATCTTATCGTTTTTTGATAAGCAGCTAAGTTCTTATGGATTAGTTTGATGCTCTTAAAGTTTACTCTTAAGCAATTCTAGTGTACATCTAGAGAGCAGCCTTTATTCTGGGGCTCATTTAGCCTCACTTTTAATGAGTGAGCCTTCTGGCATTTCAACTGAATGTCTTGTGTATTTGATGAGGTCTTTCTATTCTGACTGGAAATAACTTAATTCATTTCTCTGTGTAAGCTTCAGCAACTATTTGTCGTAAAACTTCCCAGTAATTGTTCTTTCCTTAGAAGTCATTCTTTTCTGGCCTTGTGGGGTTTCATTTTTACACATACACAGATATTTGTCTAAAAACTCAAGGGCACCAATATGAAGACTTATGGAATTAATGCCCTCAATAGGTCCCTTCTTGGTGAAACTCTACCTGAAAATATACTTGCCTCTTTTTTCCTGAACCTTGATATCTGGCTCCTCAGCTTAACAAGATTGTCATGTTCCCCATGCTAGCACCATGGTTTATAAATTACCTCTGGGCAGAATGTCAGGGTAATGGTAGAGTCCCTTTCTTGTTTTCCTTCTTTCATGGTTCACATTCCTTGTGTGTTCATTTTTGTCTTCCCCATTATTCTTTCATTATTACTCTGTGTGTGTTATACTATTTCAATGATTCTCAAAATATCCATTTATGTAATCATTTTTGCAGTTGGGTCATGGTACATTTTTAGTCAAAGAGGCATGTGTGATTCATACTACTATTTTATAGTTTATATAGTCTAGCAGATTTTGCATCAAATAAAATAGAAAAATGAGGATATAAATTAATGCCTATGATCAGTGCAATGACTGATATTTTGAGCAGGTTGTTTCAAATAAAAAATAAACAGTAATTAAAACTGTGACTGCTTTTTAGTGTGTACTCTATACCAGCACTCTGGTATGTGTTTCACCCATATTATTGTTAAAATTTCTTCCAAAAAGTTGTTGTTATCCCAATTTTATAGATGAAGAAACTGAAACAGAGTTGTTAAGTAATTGGCCTAAGGTTAAATAATTAGCTAAAGGTAGAGCTATGTCAAACTTTTCTGTTTTATTAAAAAATCATTGCTAATAATAATAAAAAATTGTGTTTTGATTTTGTCTTCTATAGGTAGAAGACAATATGAATTACATATGTATTAATATAATTACATAATCTTTATTTTTGGAGGCAGAGAACAAAGAAAAATTTTCCTTATAGCCATAATATCTCTTAGAGTTTTATGTGTGTCCACTAGGAAACATAAACAACTATCATCTGGTACAGACCTTCTCTCTAATTCTGTAGATAAGGAGACAGAGGCCAAGGGATATAAAAAGATTTGCCCAAGTTCACAAAACTTGTCCAAATCTGGACTAGCACTCAGCTTTCTTGACTCTCATTTTTGTGTTTCTAAATGACTTTCCAATATAGATATAAAATATTGCCGGGCGCGGTGGCTCAAGCCTGTAATCCCAGCACTTTGGGAGGCTGAGGCAGGCGGATCACGAGGTCAGGAGATCGAGACCATCCTGGCTAACACGGTGAAACCCCGTCTCTACTAAAAATACAAAAAATTAGCCGGGTGTGTTGGCGGGCGCCTGTAGTCCCAGCTACTTGGGAGGCTGAGGCAGGAGAATGGCGTGAACCCGGGAGGCGGAGCTTGCAGTGAGCCGAGGTCACGCCACTGCACTCCAGCCTGGGGGACAGAGAAAGACTCCGTCTCAAAAAAAAAAAAAAAAAAAAAAGAAACAATGGTTTTATAACTGAAATTGCATTTATCTCTGAAACTCTTGGATGAATGTGACTACAGCCAGCAGTAGGGAGGAGTACAGCATGTAAAACATGAGAGAAGGGAAAAACCATAGTAGGATATGTCATTGATTTGGCCAGCCCTGTAATTGACTGCTTGATAATGTAGGTTCTTCTGAGAAGCCTTATTATTATTAAATCTGTTGGAGAACCATCTACTCAGGGGAATAAAGGGAGGAACATTTATTCATTATTCCCATTCCCATTACCATTAGTTGAGAATGGCCCAAAGGTGTATTAACTAATTCTCCCACACTCTGGTTTGTACATACATGAGCAACACTTGGGTTCCCATGAGTCCCAAAACACTGTGTATGAAAATCCAGGGCAGCAAGTGAGAGTGGTAAAATGATGTCAGGTTCTACCATGGGGAAGCTGGTTGAAACCTTCATGGAAACTGATTAAGTAGTTACTAGAAAAAGAAGAAAGCCCTAGAGAATTTGAAGCGCTGCATAAGAAGTGTTCAATACAGTACATTGGCTCACTGCATTTTCAAACATGTTGCTGAGAATAGATGGAGGCAGCTGCTGACTACGATTGAGGTTTCTCAGTAGAAAACCATGAGTTAGACAGGTCTCAAAAACCGTGGGAAATCGGAACACCTAAAATAAAAATAGCTTCCTCTTCCCTTTCCTTGCTCAAGTCATAGAGTCATGGATCATAGACAATGAGCTTATCAACCCAGGACTATCTCCTGAGATGTGAGCAACAATTAACACCTAACCAATTAGGCATGCTCACATATGCACGTCTTTTTTGTATTTAGGTGGTCAGTTATGCAATACTGAAATGAATTGGCTTTGCAGGAATACTAGAAAGATTTAGGGGCTTACCATTATTTAGAAGTATGGTCATAAAAGAGTGAATTCAGATGAAAACAAGGTGTTGGAATTCCAGAGTAATACTAAGAGTGCATTTTTTTGTTTGTTTTATTTCTACACAGTTGAGTATATTGGGGAAGAATTTCATATACAAGGAGGCATTAAACTTGAATGTTGAATGATAGATTTTTTTTCCAGACAGAGGAACAAGAAACACTTTAAGAAAAAGGTATGGAGTTGTCAAAGAGTGTGGCACATTAAAGAAATGGTGGAACATTTAATGGAATATAGGATGTGTGGAGGAAAGAGAAAGGCAGGCGTTTAGTTATGCGCAAAGTAGTAGGGATCAGATTTTAGGGCCTTTATTCCATGCTGAGCCACTTGAACTTTATCTTATAAATTATAGGGAGTCATTGAAAGTCTTTGAGGTGGGGCCATTGATGGATGCCAGTTTCATGGATACCTTTAAGGTTGAAACACAGGTAGGTCTCATAGGTGATTGAATAAAAGTCAGCCTTATCTAAGAACACTTGTCCCAGATGCCCCTCCGGGACCATTTGATTATGTATTTATCCTGCTGCTTCCCACCCTCAAATTCATGCTTATCTGGATTATCTCTGGAGCTTGCTGTAGCCCTTTGATTCTTCAAACACGTTTGGATGCCCTTCCCTCATTCAGTGACTTAAGTTCCTGCTCAGCCATCAGCTCCTAGATTTTGGTGTCATCTAAAGGTTGCGATAACAAATATTTCTTCCCCAAACCTTATTTCCACATGCTCTTCTCCAGTTTGTTGATTCCTCTAGCAATCCTAGCCAGAAGACAGTGGTGGTGGTGCGAAAGGTTCTGGAATTGAAGAATTGAATAGTTGTAACAGGCCATATGAACTTCAAAGCCTAAAATACTTATTATCTGGCTGTTTACAGAAAATGTTTGCTGATGCCTGCCCTGGATCAAAATCAGGCAGTTAATGAAAAGAAACTAATATGCAAGCACATTCTTGTAATGTTTTAAAATTTCAGGTGAGGAGAAAAAACATAAAAATATTTATGCAAAAGAAAAGATCACCCAAAACAAAATGAATACCAGGCTGTCCCAAGACACTGTCTCTTGTAACAATAAAGAAACATCTACGCAATTATGAAAGGAAAGTTTATGGCCTCAGACAAGTTATCACACTGGCACGAAAGCTATAGAAAGACATCATCAAACAGCAAAGGACACAGAAAATACTTTTCTCACTTATCTTTTTTGAAGAAATACATGGATAAATAATTCAGATATCTCTGAGATGAATAAAGATAAAGAGCTTATTAAAAGAGAAGTCATAGATTGAATGGACTGTCAGATTAAATTAAAATAATTTAAACATAAATCTTGACTTAAATCACACCTCAAAATCAAGGTGAAAGAGAAAATTTAATGTAAATATCTTAAATGATTCTTGAAAGGGCAAATACACAGAGTAAAAATAATGACAGCAACATAATGATAGTAGACTAGGGCAAGAGTTCTATATCCTACTAAAATAAGTTTTGACAAGTAAAAGGATGCCATATTATGCCAATTTCCTCATCATATATGGAGTGCATGTCTGTCTACGTACATGTGGTGTGTGTTTTATTCTTAATGCTGAAAGTTCGAGCAATATTAACAAAACGTATTTTTATTTTTACTTTTATTTTTTGAGACAGAGTCTCCCTCTGTCACCCAGGCTGGAGTGTGGTGGCACGATCTTGGTTCACTACAACCTCCACCTCCTGGGTTCAAGCAATTCTCCTGCCTCAGCCGCCTGAGTAGCTGGGGCTACAGGCACGCACCACAACATCCAGCTAATTTTCATATTTTTAGTAGAGACAGGGTTTCACCATGTTGACCAGGCTGGTCTCAAACCCCTGCTCAAATGTGATCCTCCTGCCTTGGCCTCCCAAAGTGCTGGGATTCCAGGTGTGGGCAAAATTTTTACGCAATTTAAAAATAACAACTGATATAACTTAAAATTGGATGTTCATCTTCCAAAAAACAGGGGATTCGAGTGAGGGTGGTGGTGGAGAAAGAAAATATAAACAATAGTATGGCAAAAGAAATTGTGGGAGTGATTACTGCTCTTTGTTGACTTCTGATTTTTCTCTACTTCTGGCTACAGAGAACATTTGTTGTGGAAGTTATATATGTCCATGTTAATTGCTTTGGCCAACAAATGTGAGTGGAGGTTACTAGTGTCACTTTCTGGAAGAAGTACTTAATTTTCAGTGCTCTACTCTCCAGCTCTCCCTTCCCTACCTTGGCAGCTGTGAATACTTTTGTTAATAAAGGGAGATAATAAGATTGATGCACTCTGGAATGCTAAGCCAACACACAGCCACTCTGAAGAGGGCCTCATCTCTGGGTGGGCTTTGCATAAGTACTTAGTTATTTATTATTGCAGCATAATTTATCATAACTGATAAAACAGAAAATTTTTGAAATGGCAGAAAGCACAGAAAATTAATACCACAAATTAATAGTAAACATATCTGCTTATGATCACACACATACATGTGTTAAACTTATATATTTTTAAAAGAGTCTTTGAAATCCAAGCTATTATCTACAAGATACAAAAAAGAAATACCTGATGACTATAGGGAAAGATATATAAGTGGTAATAAAACTCAGTAAGGGTTACTGTATTATTACTATTTAACATTAAATAGGACAATAAGCATATATTTTCTTTATGAACTGTATAGACTATAATGATAATTCAACTATCCCAAAACTTTATGTGTGTGATTAAATTGACATATATAAAGCAGAACTATTAGAAACACAAGAAAAGATGCATATAAATAAAGTATAGCTTTAATGATAATGGAGTATCTCACCAGGCATACATAAACATCCTGGACTGTATGCACCAAAGTATACAAAGGAGGGGAAAGGTGATCAAATATTCCAGATGCTGTGAAGTCCATAAGTTCTTGAGATCTTCTACTTTTTAAAATTTAGCTGCTATGAGGACATTGGTGACCTGGAAAAGACAATTTCAGTAAAGTGGTAGGGGCAAAATTGAGTTTTCAAAATCTTAAGGATGGGAGGACAACCACTTTAGGAAACTTGGAGGAAAGGGAGAAGATAGTTCATGGGCTAGGTAGGTGAGAGAATTTGAGGACAGGAAATACTTGAATATGTTACTATGCTGAGGAAATCTGGGATAAGAAGCATAATGGGTGGAAGGTACTCCCTGTGGAAGCAAGAAGAAATGGGAACCAAAGAAAATGTCTAATCTCTCTAAATGCCTTAGGCAGAAGAAGGAAAATTCTTCCTCAGATTCAGAGATAAGGTCTGATGAAGAGGAAGATACACTGGAAGGGTAAATTGAAAACTTGGCAGAATACCTACTTGATGGTTTCTTCCTCATGACTCCTAATTATTCTCTTGTTGCCTTATAGAACAAGTTGAGTCTTCCATTTTATAGCCATTCTGGCCATGTTTGAAGATAATTACTATATCGCCTCTGAGTTACCAATTCATTGGCCTAAATATATCTAGGTCATTTAATTACTTCTTAGAATTTTGAGTTTTATCCCAGAATCTAATGTAATGAATCATCATCAAATTAGTTTTGGTGATCGCTAAAAGAGATTCCTAGAGATATTAGTAGACTAAGGAAACTTGTAATTGTTTTGCTTTCTTATGGAAAGAATAATGTAAATTCTAGAAGTAAGGGAAAAGTTAAGTTTGCTATTGCTCCTCAGCAAAACATAAAACAGATAATTAACCTTAGGGTTAATAAGCTACAGAAGAATATGGTGTTCAAAAAGCCAATGTAGTTTTGCTAAGAGCAAACCAAGCCAAACTAAAGAAGATGACAACAATTCTCTTGGGGTAACGGATCTTTTTGAGACTTCCATCACTTGATCTCTCTGTAGCGTGTAATGCCCTTAACACTCTCTCTCACTGAAAATTGAGTTCTCCCTTAACTCCACCACTGTAGATTTTCTCTTACGTCTTTAGCTGCTTCTCAATGTATCTGTTTCTTCACTGGTCTTCTTCTCACTTCCTTTTAAACAAGTATTTCTTAAAGTGTGCTCTGAAAACAGTACATGTCGGAATTCTCAGGAGTGCTAGCTAAAATTTCACATTCCTGTCCCATTCCACACCTTCAGAATCAGCATCTCAGGAAGTGGTACCTGGAAGGCTCCAGTTTTATTTACCACTCAGGTGCTTCTTATATACATTAAAGTTTGAGACATAACTTTAAATACTCACAATTCCATCCATTTTCATGGCCACAACCACTACCTGAAAGTTTATGAATTCAGTTCTGAAACAATAGAGACAAATATTGAACTCCCTTGAACATCTTCCTGTGGTTGGACAAAAAAATCCCACAAATGAACAAGTCAAAATTGTACTCACCATCTTTCCCCCTTTCCCTTTTAGGGTTATACTAACACCATCCACCTTGTCACCTATACCTAAACCCGATAAGGCATACATAATTTCTCTCTTTCTCTGTTATTCTTTGTGTCTTCCATCGACTTCTGTGTTACGTCACTTTTACTTCATTTTACTTTTCTCCTTTCTATCCCTGTATATTGGCTTTATCTAGTTCTTCTTATCATATTGATAGGTGAAGCAGCTTTCTTTCTTATTTTAGGTCTTCTCCCTCTACCTTTAAACTATTTTCTGCCCTATAATAAGAATAAGCTTTCTAAAATGTAAATCTGTTCATGTCATTCCCCTCCCTCCAATTAAACACTTGGATGTCTTTCCATATTCCACAGAAGAAAGCCTAAACACCATGGCTTCAATTATGTTCTCTGACAGCATATAGAACCCCCTCCTCCTACCCACTTTAGCCCTGGCCATACTGATGTATTCTGGTTTCCCAAAGGTGTTGAACTTTCTCGTGTTATTTTAAAGAATCTTTTAAAAACTTGATTTTCCTTTCTTGGGATGTTCTTCCTCTACTCTTCTACTTGGCTGAATCTTCTTATCATTCACTACTCAGCTTAAGAAGTCTGCCTTGAGTCCCCTAATATGGATTAGGTATCTCTTTTGTGTTGATAAAGAATCTTATACTTACCTTTGCCACTGAATTTATCAAGCTCCATTACAGTTCTGTTTACATTATGATACTCCCTATTTGACAGTGAGATCTTTGAGTATAGGCTGGTAGGGATTTAAATGGACAAGGCCATTTAGGTGAAGTCAAATGGAAGTTTTAGGGAATACATGTCTCCATTTCAGCAATGCAGCAGACCAAGTATGAATGTATATGGAATGGACTTCAGGTAGATTTTTAAGTCTGTTTAACCAAAGATTGATGACTCGTTGATAATCATTTGATAAAATATCTATAGCAGAGTGAAACAAATTTTTGTCTTTTTTCCTGTCGTTTCAGCATTTTTATCAGTGATGTGGATAAAGACAAAGCATGTATGCTTATCAAAACTGCATATCATACAATGTTGGAAAGGATTCTAAGCCCATAGATGTAAGACAGTTTAAATGGCTCAGCAGACAGGAATATTGGCTGGCAATCCAACAAAAAAATTAGCAACCATAAATAAGCTCCAGATTTTAGCTTCAAGTCAATTTCACAAAAATAGGATGAGTGAATTTGCCCTGGCATCAGCTCATGTAAAATAGATTTAGGTATGTTTGTTGACTAAAAACATAATAAAATTCAGCAATATGAAAGAGTTTCTAGCATAGATGATCCACTATTTATTCCAACTAATATCCAAATTCTATATTGGCTTGAGTTGGTGTGGCCTTTTCTAATTCTGACTGCCAGAGGGACTTTGAGAAGCTATAGTACATGCATGCTTTCAAGGAAAAGCAACCTAGATCAATATGGTAGACAAATATTATTTTATGGAGAGATGGCAAAGTACAATTGTCATGAGCCATTGAATATTTTATTCATTCATTCATTTAACAAATATTTACTGGACACCTTACTATGTGCCAGGCACTAATCTCAGAAAAAAGGATTAAGTAGTGAACAAGACAAACCGTATTTCAGTTTTCATGTAATTTACATCATAGGAAGGAAGACAACAACTAAATAAACAAGATCATTTGAAATATTAACTTTCACAAAGGCAATTCTGAGTGACTATGAACACTTTGTATCTAGTATGTTGGGTCATTCAGAAAGGCCTCTTTGGGTAGACACTTGAGCTAAGACGTGAATGCCCCAGAAGATGCAGCAATGCAGTATCTGGAAGCAGAGTGTTTCAGGTAGAGAGAAGACTAAGTGTCAAGGCCCTTAGAGTGAAGATGGGCTTGTTGTATTTGAGAAGGAGAGAAGGTATTTGTACTGGTGTATGGTGAGCTTGGGAAAGAGTGGTTCCAAATGAATTTGAATAGAAAGGTAGGGGAGAGATTTTGTAGGGTCTTACTAATTGTAGTGAGTTTAGATTCAGTGGTAAGTCCTCAGGGGACTTAATTATAGCAGTGAAGTTAGCAAATCATTTTATGGTAGAGAAAGGTTACTCTGGCTGTTGTATATCGAATGCAGGGAGCCCAATTTGAATGTAGGCGGACAGTTAGGAGCTTACTGTAGTTGTACAAGTAGGAGATAGTGAAGTTTCTATCAAGATTGTAGCAGTTGAGATAGAAAAAGGGAAACAAATTTTAGGTATATTTTGGAGGTAGAGAAAATATACCTAAATTTCTTATAGATTAGATGTGGGGTGTGTATGGGTGTCAAATACAGAACTCAAGGGGTAGCTCTATGATTTAGTCTTGAGCAATTGAGTAGAGAAGCATGCTTTGCTAAGAAATTCAGGAATATTGTTTAGGCCATGTTAATTTAAACTCAAAAAACCCATTCAAGACCCAAATGAAGATGTTAAGTAGACAGTTGAATGTAAGTGTCTGGATCTTAGTGGAAAGGCATTGCTGGATGCTTAGGTTTGAGATTTAACTGGATTACAAAGTGACTCTGTGTCTACAGGAAGACTTACTTGGCTGGTATTTACTTCATGTGAACATAAAATGTGGAAAGTAGGTACTGTATATAACTTTATTTATAATGGTGGCTGCCCCATTGTAAGCTTTTGTTGCCTGCCACATATTTTATTAGTTAGAATACTGTTGTCTGCAAATTATAAAACCTTAATTGATTTTAAAAACAAGGATGATTTATAATTTTATATAATAAGAAATCATTGGGCAGGGTAGCTCTAGAATTGGTTAATTCTATGGCACAAGAAATCATTAAGGACCCAGTTATTTTCATCTTTTATTATGTGCTCTTGTTGGTATATCAGTATATTCCTGATTATGACAACTAAATGGTAACATCTAGTGAAGGAAGAAGGTCTGTTTATTTTCATTCATCTCTTTTATTTCACAAATGTTGTGTTTAAAAAAATTTTAGGCATTAAGAAAAATTGGAAAAAAGTAGTTTTTGGGGATTTTTTTGCAAAATCATTTGAAATTAAGTTACTGACACCATGACACTTTCTTCTAAATATTTTGACATGCATCACCAAAGAATTACAATATCATACTTAAAGAGAGTACAATCATCAGACTTAAGGAGATTAACAATAATTTAATAATATCATTTCAAATTTAGTATATATTCAAATTCTCCATTAGCTCCCAAATATCTTTTATATTTATTTTTTAAAAGTCCAAGATCCAGTGATTATGCATCCATTGTATTTGTTTATGCTCTAGTCTCTCTTTATCTAGAACAGTCCCCATAACTTTTTATTTTAGTGACACTGATGCTTTCGAACAGTTCAGGCATTGCAATATGTACCACATACTGAATTTATCTGATTGTTTTCTTGTGGTATCATCTAAATTTTTCCTCAGTTCATTGTATATGTAGACACTAGTCCTAGTGCTTGAGTAGATTTAGATTATTTTTGGCAAGATAACTTCATGGGTCATGCCATGCACTGCACATCACAGCATATCAGGGTACAATGAATGTCCTACTGTTAATAAGTTTGATTATTTGATTAAGGTGGTGACAGTCATATATCCATTATAAAAGCATATATTCTCTTCAAAGTTCAGTAATCAATCTGGGTGAGGACGTGATAATTTGCCAGCATGCTGTTCCTCAGCTAGTGGTTTTAACATCAATTGATGATACTTACTTGAATTGATTATTACATTATGGGTTACAAAATATTGTTCTAATTCTACCTTTTTCACATTTATTTTTCACATTTATTTATTCACATTCTACCTTTTTCACATTTATTTGTAATTTTCTTTAAAAAAGATACCTTCACTTTTTACTTAAATGTTCCTATGGATTCATACATTTATTTTGAATAAAATGTTATGGTTGATTATAGTGACTGCTCTTTTTGATGCTTAAATTGACCCCAGTTTTGCCAGTGGCAAAGCTTTGAGCTGGCTTTGGTGTTCTTTTGACATTATTCCTTTAGTTTTCTGGCAAAATAAAGTATCTAGGATTAACCTTTGTACTTTTCTGTCCCAGACATAGAATTAGCCATTTTTTTCAAGAAGGTGTTATTCCCATAAGTGGGGACTGGCAATTAGAAATCAAGATATATACTAGGTGTGCTTACTGATGGTGGCTTATCAGTCATTCTAACCTCTGTCAGTGGAAAGAGCTGGCATATGTTATAGGCCTTCAAAAAGTTCTTGGAAAATATGTATTATGAAAAACTATGCATGGATTTTAAAATTTTGAACCAAAATAAACTCAAACAACTTGTTATAACATGCATGAACAAGATCTAGTTTGAAGTACTCAGAAGGCTGAGATGGCAGTTGAAGAGAGCACCTATTAGAGTAACATAAATTCTGCTAAAATTCAAGCAAAACAAACATTAAATTTATGATGAAGCCTGGGTGGAAGAATATGAAATCATTGTTGCTTTACAAAAGGTTGCTGGGAGCAATGCCCAAAATAAATGAGCAGTTTACAAATGGATGACTTGTTTTAAGAAGAAATGAGACAATGTTGAAGATGAAGCCTGCAGTAGCAGGCCATCCATATCAGTTTGCAAGGGAGAAAATTATCTTGTTCATGTCCTAATTGAACAGGACCAATGATTAATTGTACAAACAATAGCCAACACCATAGACATATCAATTAGTTAACTCACAATTCTGATGGAAAATTAAAGTTGAGTAAGCTTTCCCCTCAATGTGTGCCAAAACCATTATACTTGGCTGCAGACAAGAGCAGAGCTTTCAATGGAAATTTTAAGTAAGATGAAGCTCCTGAAGCATTTCTTTGAAGAATTGTAACAGGAGATTAAACATGGCTTTGCCAGTACAATTATGAATACAAAGCACAATCAAAGCAATGGCTACAAAGAGGAGGAAGTGGTATAATAAAAGCAAAAGTGACTGGTCTCAAGGGCAAAGGTCATGATAGCAGTTTTTGGGGATGGTCAAGGTATTTTGCTTGTTGACTTTCTGGAGGGCCAAATGATTATAACATCTACTTATTATGAGAGTGATTTGAGAAAGTTAACCAAAGCTTTAGCAGAAAATGCCCAGGGAAGCTTTTTAAAGAGTCCTTCACCACAACAATAGTCCTTCTCATTCCTCTCATTACACAGGGTAAGAGTTTTGATGAGAAATCACTAAGCATCCACTGTGCAGTCCTGATTTGAATTCTTCTGACTTCTTTTTGTTTCCTAACCTTAGAAAAACCTTTAAGGGGGTACTCATTTTCCTTCAGTTAACAATGTAAAAAAGACTGCATTGAGTTGGTTAAATACATAGGACCCTCAATTCTTTAGAAATGGACTAAATGGCTGGTTTCACTGGTTACAAAAGTGTCTTGAACTTGATGGAGCTTATGTTGAGAAATAAAGTTTATATTTGAAATTTTTATCTTTTAGTTCCATTTTCTGTAAGATTTTGAAGTTCCCTCATGTGTTAGTGTAATCTATATAATCATTAGTTTGTTTTGATATTTTCAATTTAAATCTAACATTATGCTGTCTTATTTTACTTTGTGTTTTCTTATAGTAAATATAAATATATATGCAACAAATTATAATACACGTGAATTAACTTAAAAATCATAATACCAACAATGCTGAGTGAATTTTTTAAGATTTCTTTTTAGTTCTTTTTGGTTTTAGAATATCACTAAAGATATGTAATCAGATACAGTATATTGACATGATTGTGACTATGTTATCGGTTTGATATAGAGTATAGAGTTATGTTCAGTTGTTTTGTGTCTTTTCTAGAAGCAAAGAAAACTGATTTTTTTTATAAAAATGATTTTTGTAATGATAGCTTCCATTTCCATACCCATCAGCGACATATGAAAAAGTCCTCTTCACCACAGCTATACTAACATTGGGGATTTGTATTTTTTTCATGTTTTAATGTAGAATGGGATATGTACATGTATTTAGTGAAGTGGTCTAGAAATTCATAACAATTGTCATAATAATAAGTGTAAAAGATAGTGATATTACCAAACATCCCTCTCCCTTCTTCCTTCCTTCCTAGAAGAGCTATATGACCTCTTCTCAAGACTCATGGTCAAGGAAATGAGATTTTCAATATTGGTCTTAAGTAATTAGCATTTATTTCTGAATCACATGGAGGACAGATGGAAACCAGGACAAAATCTAGCCTCCATCAGCAAGGAAGAAGGGAGAGGGATGTTTGACTGGCAACATCACTATCTTTTACATTTATTGTTATGATAATTGTTGTGAATTTCTAGGCCACTTCACTAAATACATGTACGTGTACCATTCTACATTAATATGTGAAAACATACAAATCCCCAATGTTAGTATAGCTGTGGTGAAGACTATTTTTTCATATGTTGCTGGTAGGTATGGAAATGGAAACTCTCATTGCAAAAATCAGTTTTACAAGACATTTATATGGTTTGGTTTAAAAAACTTATTTGCCCTTGTCAGGTGGAAATAATCCAAATAATTCAAACAAATTAAATGGCTATGTAGTCAAATGGTTAATTAAATCATAATGCTTGATGGAAGTGTGGCTCCATCAAATATGATAATTGTGGAAACCATGTAGTAACTCATGTAATATGAAATGTGTTTAAATGTGTTTTGGAATACAAATGGGGAAAAAAACAAAATATAAAAGTATGCCTATGCAATAATTGTAACTTAAGAATTATACCTGTAGATAGGCAAAGGCTAAAACAGAACACAGGAAAAGGAAGTCAGTTTGATGGGGATGGGTGGATGGTGGACTGTAGGTAAATTTCCAATTTTATTTAGAGTTTTGTTAACGTTTGTCAACTAAAAACAAACAAACATAGGCAACTGAGGGGGAGAATCTCTCCCATGTTCTGAACTCAATCAGATTCATCTGAGCTCTTAAGCAGTTCTAAATCTTCTTTTTGAGAAAAATCTAACTGTATCTGCAAGCACTTTCATAACCTACCTCACCCACATCATCTGGGAAAGTATAAGTCAGATTCCACAATTACCCCAACAGAATGTCAATTGTGCCACTGGAATGTCTCATATCAAAAGCCGTTGGAATCTGCTTCGTTTAACCACATAGAATAACTGTACCCTTGGTGCTGCCAGAAAGCTCAGTCTGCAACTGATTGCTGTAGTTCTCTCCCAGAGCACAGTTGAGTTGATTGCTTTTTTGAGAAAGCCTCTAAGGGATTTGCTGTCTGTATGCCTATTGGGCTGTCTGTGCCCCTGGCTGGAGCAGAAACTGAGGAAGGAAGATCCTAGGGCTCATCAAGTAAAACGGTCTTCTGGGGAAGAAGCATTCTTAGAAATGCTGCACCAAGAGTTGGAATTGAGAATTCAGAAAACATGATAGAGAAGGAACAGGAAGAAACCATTTGGACATCCAAAAATAAAAGGCCAGGTAATGGAAACACAGAACTCAGCAGAAAATGAGATTATCAAAGCATGTATGTGAGGACATTTCTTTTATGTAGGTCCTGGCCAGAGCAGAGCTAGAGTTTCAAAGTTTCTAACTCAGCCTAGATAAGTAACAGAGGCCCAAGAAAATGTATATGCAATACTTGTGGGTTATATTTGCTTTGTATTGTATTAGTTTTGTATTTGTATATTAGCATTTTAGAATTGCCTTCAATGAGTACCAGTTTAGTATTTTTCCCTTTGCTTCAACAAGGAATCTCCATAAGACATAGTTACGTGAGGACTGTTGCTTTATCTTCTGTAAAGCCACACTGAAGACATCATCTGTTGTTTTACTCAACATCTAGGTTATGAGTTCTTCTTATAACTATGTGATAAATAAATGCTTGTTTGGAGTTCTTCTTAAAATGCAGAGCCAGGAAAACATTTCTCTCTTCTCATGTGCTGATTAACTTCCTTTTATCCTACAGCAAGAACCATGAAACTATAATTTTAATTTTTTTCTTGCCTTGAGTGCCAGGAAGCTCACAGCTAAATGTAATGCTTAGATACTTTCCTAACAGTTGGTGTCAGGTATAATGATCTTTTCTTTTTTTTTTTAGAGACAGAGTCTCACTTTGTTGCCCAGGCTGGTTGTCTCTAACTCCTAGACTCAAGCAGTCCTGCCGCCTCAGCCTCCCAAAGTGCTGGGATCACAGGTATGAGCCACCATGCCCAGCTATGATCTCCTGTGCTGTTTTTGTCATCTTGTTATATAAATTTTGACTGTTCAATTTTTATATTTGCTCATTTTTGAGTCCCTTAAAAAATTTTAAAGGGGGAAATATACTATCTGTAAATAAATATTTAATGGGAAAGTTGAAGACAGCAATTCATAATGGAAAGAAAAGGGTTTTGGCTATAATACAGGCCTGAGTTTACATTCTTATCCCTCTGTGGGCTTTGTGAATTTGGGTATATTGCAAATCCTGATTAATACTTAATATTCTCTTTTGGAAAATGGAGGTAAGTGGTCAGATAAACACATATAATAAACTTACTGTGTGGATTAAAGATTGTTTTCTCTTCCTATGAACAAGGCCCATTATTGTAGCATGGAAAAGAAAAGACTGAAGGGAAATACAAATGTTGTCATTAAATACAGGAAAGGCTATCATGTTTCAAAGGGCCAGCAGAGCTAGGACTATTAGATCAATGTAATAAAAGGTTGGATTTTGATTCCAAAAGAAAAAGCATTTCTCTCACTATTAGATCATTCTAACAATGAGATGAGATTCTTGTCACTGCAAGTGATGAGCACCACCTAGAAGAGCCGTCTTGAGGTATCTGACACAGAGTTTGGGCACTGGATGGAACATTGTCCCAAGTGCTACATGAAGCTCTGCCCAGCTCAGGGTGTTCTTACTATACCAACTTTAATCTCCTTAAACCTGTTCTTACCAACCAAATTGATCACATCAGACCGTGGTCTAACCAGGCATACCAAAACATCTTAAAAGGTAAGTTCATTGTTTGAGGGTCATTTTTCAGTTTTTTAGAGTAATCTATATCTAATATCCTGCTGACATTGAGGAACTCATGAAGACCTTATCCAAATAAAAGAAACCTAGAGTTAAAGGCAGATATTTCTGATTGAACTCAGTATGTCTGCAAATAAACTCATTAGTGATACACCTTTCACACTTTTTTTTAATCCTGCAACTTTACTGAATTTGGGTTTATCAGGTATAATGGTTTTTTTGATGGAATCTTCAGGGATTTCTATATGTAAGATTATATTATCAGCAAACAGATAGAATTCACTTCTTCCTTTCACATTTGGATGTTTTATTTTTTTCTCTTGCCTAATTGCTTTGTCTAGGACTTCTGGTGCTATGTTGAATAGAAGTGGTAAGAGTGGCATCCTTATCCTGTTCCTGATCTTAGAGTAAAAGCCTTCAGTTTTTCCACCATTGAGTATGATGTTAGCTGTGGGCTTGTCATACATGTCATTTGTTTGGTTGAGGAACATTCCCTCTATACTTAATTTATTGTGAGTTTTTATTGTGAAAAGGTGTTGAATTTTGTCGGATGCTTTTTATACATCTACTGAGATGATCATATGGTTTTTCTTCTTCATTCTGTGAATATGGAAATCACCTGTATTGATTTGCATGTTGAACCATCCTTGCATCTCAGGGATAAATCCCACTTGGTCGTGGTGAATGATCCTTTTAATGTACTGTTGACCATGGTTTGCTAGTATTTTGCTGATAATTTTTATATCTATGTTCATCAGGGATATTGGCCTATAATTTTCTTTTTTGGTAGTCTCCCTGTCTGGCTTTGGTGTCAGAGTAATGCAGGCATCATAAAATGAGTTTAGAAGTATTCCCTTCTCTTTAGTTTTTTGGAAGAGTTGGAGAACGATTGATATTAGTTATTTAAATATTTGATAAGGGCTCAAGCCATCAGGTCCTGGGCTTTTTCTTGATGGCATACTTTAAGTTACTGATTTAATTCCCTTGCTAGTCATTGGTCTGTTCAGATTTCTGATTTCTTCATGATTCAGTCTTAGTAAACTATATGTTTCAAAGAATTTACTCATCACTTTTAGATTGCCCAATTTGTTTGTGTATAATTGCTTATGGTAACCTCTCATGATCCTTTGTATTTCTATGTTATCAGTTATAAGTCTCCTCTTTCATTTTTGATATTATTTGTCATGTATCATTTTTCTTAGTCTGATTAAGGGTTTGTCAATTTTATCTTTTAAGAAAGCCAATTCTCAATTTCATTGATTTTGTGTGTCATTTTTATAGTCTTTATATTTTCATTTTTTTCTCTTTGTTATAATATTCTCATTTTTTGAATTGTAAATTGACAAATTATAGTTGTATATAAAATGATAGGGTACAAAGTGATATTATGATACACTTCTAATTTTGTTCCCAGACATTATGATTCAAAATTTGAAGGTAAGTTTTGAGCCCTCCTTCATGGAGATCTACCATGTAAAACCAGTAACCACAACCTATCTAGTCTTTCTTTGAAATGCTTTTATATCTACCTTGTCTTTTCCAGCTTGGCCCAGTGAAAGGATGTAGACATTAGGACCACATTCTCCTTGTTTCAAACCTCAGTTCTAACCCTTTCCACTTAAATGACCTTGGGCAGTTATTTAACTTTCATGAGCCTCTTTAGTCCATCTGTAAAATGGGCTTATTCATAGGGCTGTTGTAATGATTACACAAAAGAAGGTATGTAATTCACCTAGCGTAGGGCTGTGTGTGTAATATCTGTTCAATAAATATTAGTTTTCTTTCTTTGCCCTTACCTTCTCTAGAAGTTCCTCTGATTATATTAGTCCAGAATGTTGATATTGTTCATCTGGCAATCAATTACAGATTATCTTGAAGTATTTCATAGAAGCTTTTTTTTTTTTTTTTTTTTTTTTTTTTTTTTTTTTTTTTTTTTTTTTGAGACGGAGTCTCGCTCTGTCGCCCAGGCTGGAGTGCAGTGGCGCAATCTCGGCTCACCGTGGTCTCGATCTCCTGACCTCGTGATCCGCCCGCCTCGGCCTCCCAAAGTGCTGGGATTACAAGCGTGAGCCACTGCGCCCGGCCTTTTTTTTTTTTTGAGATGGAATCTTGCTCTGTGGCCCAGGCTGGAGTGCAGTGGCACGATCTCGGCTCACTGCAAGCTCCGCCTCCCAGGTCCATGCCATTCTCCTGCCTCAGCTTCCAGAGTAGCTGGGACTACCAGTGTCTGCCATCATGCCTGGCTAATTTTTTGTATTTTTAGTAGAGACGGGGTTTCACCATGTTAGCCAGGATGGTCTCGATCTCCTGACCTTGTGATCTGCCCACTTCAGCCTCCCAAAGTGCTGGGATTACAGGTGTGAGCCACCACACCTGGCCCAGAAGCATTTTTATAATTACTTATCTTGCAATATTACTAAACTATAAGCCCTGTTTATTAATTTATTAATTCAGTCATTTACTTAATATCCATTTATTTAAAAGAGACAAAGCTTAAGTCACTGATTGACATTGTAAATGTGTATATGGGAATTATATTCTTAAGGGGTGTTCTTTCTGGTACCGGGCACATATGCTTATATATATATCAAAGGAAAGACTGAATGAATGAATATTTTAAGTATCACAAATTAATGCCATGACTTAAGGTAAGATGGATAGAAGGAATTAAAGTTTGGAAAGAAAGGAGATCAATGAAGTGATAGTCACAATAGATTGGGATAAAACAAATTTCTGGAGTAAAGAAATGACTATATATAGAGAGATAACCAAGGAGATAATTTAGGTAGAGCATACAGATTTTGGATGGGATAGTGATTCTAGAGGTTGACTCATCAGAAATTATCAGTGGTATTCAGGAAGTTAGAAGGAAAGGAACAGTCAAATATAAAATCAGTATTTTTAATGTTAGTGGACTTATGGTCCTCATATGCCCTGAAATGACAAATGAGGATTTTGGGGAGGGAAGATGAATTAAATACTAAATGTTTTTGGTTTTAGGTGGTGCTGAGACATTCAAAACAAGCATTAGTGAAAAATATGGGATAAGATCCCAGGAGAGCAGTAAAAGGTGTAGCAAGAGTTTATCCTAGAAAGACAATGTGAAGAAAGAAATTTCAGTTAGAAAGAATAAACAGGCAAAAGCCTAAAGTTTCAAAGAGCTAGCACTCTTTAGCTTTCTCTATGTAGGATGATGAAAGGAATGGAGAGTGTGCAGGTGGAAGAGTAGGAGCTGAGGCAAGAACTGTAAGATAGGGCTGGTCATAAAGGACCACTTATGCAAGGCAAAGGATTCTGGAATATGACTTGTAGTTGATGGAAAGCCATTCGACATGCACATGGGCTGAACATCACATCAGGGAATGTAGGAGGGAAGAAATCTAGAAGTTGAATTGGGAAGTAGATCACACAAACCCCAAGATTTGAGTTGAAATCCTCATTTTCAAATGAGCTTTTCTGTATTCTGATGCTTGAAATTCCACAAGTGCTTCCCTATTATTAGACTCAATTAAGTATTCTGCTCTGAATAAAAAGCCTTTATTCTTCTTCTCCCTCTCCTATTCTTCCTTCACCTTCTTCTTGTAAGAGAGAAAATGGAATAAGGTAACCTTTCTTACTCAAAACACCTCAGCAAACTCTAACTCTGGATTCTGAAGGAGGGGAGTCATTTTTCAAAGTCATCTGGGGAGATTCTACATGAGATGTTGCCAACAGAGGAAAGCCACCCCCTTACCCCTTACTGCTCTTGAGTATCAGTCAGGGAGATAGTGGAGGATTTCTGAGACAAGAGACAGTTATGGATTTCTCTTCAGATAAGAATTCTCTGGCACAAATTCTGGAGTTCCTGTTTCCTAGGGACACCTCCTCCTTGGTTGTGGTTGCACCTGATCTAATGATTCTATAATGAGCAGCAGCATGACATTGCCTTCTTATATCTCTGACCCGAATGTGAATGTGTTACCAACAGAAAGGAAACTCAGGAAATGAAAACATAAAGGATTCTATTATCAGGCCAACATGCCCACTATTGCAGTGCTACGAACGCCTTATTGACATTCCTATTCACGTCCAACCCCAGCGTAATTAATCACTGGTGCATTTGCTATCCCAGGCTACAAAGATATGTCTTGAAGCCTTTTCAAGTTTCTTCCAAGCTTCTTGCCTTGGCATTTTCCCAAGCTGCTTCTTGAAGAACAGCAAGCTGGTATTTGGAGCATATGGCGATGGTCTGTTTGTGTGTTCATTAAATCAAGATACCAATGAAAAGAAAGCAGAAAGCTTTCTGTCCTTTAAATGAAATTGTCAACCCAGATATCTGCTGCCTTTCCCAAGTCCTGGCCTGAAATGCCTGGCAAGTGGGGCTGTGTTATAATGACAAATTAATTCATATCAGACTTTGATCATGGCCTGAAAAGTTTTCTGACATCAATTTTCAGTAGTTGCCTTTAGAAAATCAGAATACACTTAGGTGCCTCCAAATTTTAACAACAAAAGCAAAGACCTCGTGCCCTATTTGGAGTGTCAACCTCTAACATGAGGATGAGAGGATAAATTTTAGGATTGTCGCAGCTATGTGGAAAAGGAAGGCGATGCTGGTGCATGGTCAAAACCCAACAGGAGGGGGCTCTCTTGCTGATGGGAGGCCTACGCACAAAGAGTACTGTAGCTGCCTCTCTCTCCTTCATTTTCCCTTCTCTTTCCTTCTGCCATGTAACATGTCAAAAGCAAATGAAAATTGAGAGGATTCGGCTGAAAATAGAATTGAATTCTATTAGTCAGCCTAATAGTGAAGATGCATTTGGAAATACAGTGCAGTATAGCTAATGTTTACCACTTGACTACTCATGCCCCAGGCTCAAAATGCATAATGATGCAAATTAAAACCTGGCAAATGGAGAAACTGGAATCTCAAAGATAACCATACCTAACGCAGGGTATGACAGAACATCTGCTCTTTAATTAATCTTACGTAAAGACTGAAGCACTGCATAAGATGCACAGTGTTTATGACAACTGTTTTTTATTTTTTTTTATTTTTTTATTTTTTTTTTTTTTGTGGTTAACATGCTCCTGGACTCCGTCATGTAATTGTTGCAGCTTTGTAACTCACACAAAGCCCAGCTGAACAACCCCCATCAGCCAGAAAGGAAAATATGGGCAGGAAGGGTACTTAGATGAGAATATGATGATTTCAGAATATAAATCAGGCCAGTCCCCAGTTGCAATGTTCATTCCTTACTTGTGGGGTTGGACTGGGTGGTGGAAACTTAATCTGAGTATTTTATGTTTTAATATGGGGAATTAACTCTGTGTGTGTTTGCATACACACATATGTATACAATATATTAATATAGATTATATTTTATACTTTATAAAGAACTCAAAGAGCTTGAACATATGGTACAATGATTACAATTATAGGCTTTGGGGCCAGCCTGGTCTGTTAGAATATTGGTTCTTCTGTTTCCTAAATCTGAAATACTGAGTAAGTCACTTAACCTCCCTGTGCCTCAGTTTCCTCATCTGTGTAAAAGGCCTAATAATAATTCCATTACCATGGGCTAGGCCTAAACATATTACTTCATTTACATGAATTAACTTATTTAATTTTCCCAATAACCCTATCTCATAGTGAATGAGCTAATATGTGCGAAACTCTCAAAACTATGAGTGATACATTTTTAAGTGTGCAATAAGTATTAGCTATAATAATTATCATGACTTTATAAATCATCTAAAAATATATATTATTATTAAACCCTGACTACTACTCTGTAAGAATGGGTCTGTTAATTTCCACCGACTTCTTAGCTGTCAACCGAAGCTCAGAAAGATTAATTCAGGTTCCCACATCTACTCATTTGGAGAGTGACAAAACAAGGATTCTAGCCCCAGATCATCTGACTTTAAATTTTGTGCCTTAAGCTTTTCTTCTGAAATTGGAGTGATGGGTAGTTGTAAAAATTGAGGGGGTAAAAAAGAGGAGAGCCATTTGAAATACATTGTAATAATGTGTCTGTTCAAATCAGTCCTACCAAATCAAGCATGCTCAGCTCTAAAGAAAATGGAGGTGATCTCAGATGTCAAAACACTTCCCTGTGAATATTACTATTTTGGACACTGGCCATTTTAAAAATTTCAATATTCATTTTTTTTTCTCAACTGCTATTTCGTATTCCTGTGGTATTTATTCGCTAAACATGATGTTAAGATTATGAAAACGATGAGGCGTCAAGGTCTTAATTTTGCTCTGACATGGAATCTATTCCTATTTCATATACAGGTTGGCTGTTATTTTCTAGCAGATGCTTTCAGGTTGATGCATATAAAATTCACACACTGCGTAGAATTAAGTAGAGGGGGAAAAGGGAATAGGAAAAAAGGATGAAGGGAGAAGTGAGATGCTTATGTTTTTTTGACACCAAAATTGAATCCTTCAGTGTAAGGATTTCAGAGCACTGACAACCATTCTCCTGTTTGCTGGGGGAGCTTCCTTTTGTGGTATTATTTCCCCATGGATATTGAGAGTCTTTCTGAGATGAGGACAAGAAGCTAATCACAAACAAACAAAGAGAAGACTGGTAATGCTGATTCCCAACCATCTTGTTCCTTCCACTGGAGGGGGCTCTCTCAACCCCTTCTCTGAGGATGTGGAAACAAACCAGATGGGTGTGCTATCTCCATCTTTTGGCCTTTAGCAGAGTCTCTGGAACAAAGCAGGGCAGCAGGGCTTCTTGAAGACTTGCTTGGAGAGAGAGAGAGGCTGGATGGAATCTTGAATAAAAATGATAGGTTATGCTTTAAGCTGAATAAAAATAAGCCATCTGAAGAATATATAGAAGTGGCATGCATGCTGCCTCTGGAAAGATTCATTTTTATTTGTCTATCTATGTATAAAGGAGGAAGATAGATAAATGGAAAGGGAAGTGCCATTTCTGTAATGTTCACTCTGGTGAAGGGTTTGCAAACAGTATAAAAATAGTGGCTCTTCCAAAATGACGGCTTACTTGAAGTTTATCCACCTCTCTCCCCCTTGCTCATACCCCTCACCAAAAAAAAAAAAAAAAAAAAAAAAGAATTCAAAGCTAGCATAGTCACTGTGGGGAAAAGACAGCGATCTTTTGTATGTTGTTATAATTAACCAGGCCCATTTCATCATCAGATTATAGAATGGGATGCAGTGTTAAAAAAAGAACTAAAGGAAGAAACCAGGAGAAGTGGCCATTTTAATTGCATGTTTATTCTCTCTTCGCTTTCCCAAATTGGTTTCGTTTCCTGTGAGTGGGGTTAGTGCCAGGGTATTCACATGAGCAGGGGCCAGGGTGGATTCCAACATTTACCAGCATTTGAATTACCTCCGGACGGTTTGGCGGCCTCTAAATTTATACCCTTGAAGGCACAGCAACAAGCCTTCATCTCCTATGGAAGAGACTTGAAAGCATGCCAGAACAGGACCTCGTCTTCCCTTCTTAGAGTCCTGGCACGTAGAATCACACGAGAAAACAAAAGGCATTTGTGAGGAGCCGTCCAGGAAGAAAGATTAACAATATAAACCGAGGGGGGAAAGAGAAAGAAAAGAAAAAGCCCTTTAAAATGGTTTTGTGCTTATTTTAATAGAACTTGCACAGTCCCTGAATATCCGCTAATCAAAACCAAATGCTTGTTGCTGTACAGCACTCTTTCTTTGTTCACCGGCAATGCCCACTCTGCTTTGCTGGTGGGGGGGTGGGGCCGGGGCTGGCTGGCTTATCTTTCCACCAGGAATAAACAATGTTGTCCTCAAGGTTAGGGCATGCGGCTGATTCAGAAACCCTAGGGAAAACACCCATTGGCAGCTGGACCTTGTTCTTCAGTCACCCCAAATGCCTGATGAAAAACTTGAAGATTTTTTATGCCTTTTGATCCTGAAATTTGTCGAGGAACAGGAATAGAAAAAGGAGCTACTTCTTCCCAGCACCCCCATCTCTGTCTCTCCTTCGCTCTGTCAGTCCATCTGTGCATCTCTATCTGGGTGCTTTCCTCCTCCTTTCTCCACTCCTTTCCCCTCACATCCTTTCTCTGGCTACCTCTGTCTCTCTGTCGGTCTTTGATTCACTACAAAAAAAATCGGTCAGCGTCCAACTTGATTGGCTAATATTGTCTGACCTTGACTTTATGTGGGTTGGAAGGATTTCAGCTTTGGTTTTTATCAGGATTAGCTTTTTATCTGCACAGAAGTACCTAAGCAAGTAACTCATCTCCTCATCTTTCACCTTAGACTTGCTGCTTTCTCCTCCAATTTCTCAAACAACGTGCAGAAAATAAACAGAGTGATTGTGATGGTTACAGCAATAGAACTTTTACTATAGGGCAGAAGGGATGAAGCCACAATCTAGTCCCTGGCTCAGGAGCCGTGTCTTTGGTTTATACCGGGTGATGTTATTAAGGGAGTTGGCAGCGTGTTTTGTTTTTAACGCCAGATAATTCTTTTCAAATGCTTATGGGGTGTCCAAGCATCCTGCAAGTGGGGAATGGGAAAGAAGAAACCCAAATACACAGGATCTGTACCTTTTCATGTCGCCCCAGCTCCTTGCAGCACAAATTGACTTTGTAAGATTGGCTCTGAAAATGAATACCCAGGACATCACTCTGTGTTACTTTCCTGTGAAATTACTTTTCTGAATGAAAATATTGAATTCCTTTGAAAGCAAGTAGTATAATATCTCTGGAAATGAAAATCCTGTGGAAATCACAAAGGAAAGAAGGCTGAAGGATATGAAAGCTTTATATCTCTAAATGTTAGTCAGGCCCTGGACTTTTTTTTTTTTTTCCTTGACAACAATCATAACTGCTCTTTCTGATGTTGATACACTGGGTGCTGGGATCTCCTAGATGCTTCTATTACAGATTTATGTTTTATCTACCATAAACAGCCAATATCATTATCTTAATTTACTACAGCATTTGTATGCAGTCGGTGCTTTTTGTAGTCTACTTGCTTAGCAAGTCTGACCTGCGGAATTTTCCTTGTCTCAAGGGGAACGTATTGACTTACCGCCAGGCATCTGGCCATCACAGAGCCGCTGCTGAACTGACAGATGAACCGGGCAGACTCTTCTGAGGAGGCAGTGGCATGGAAGACAGTGTCCTCATACTGCGTCAGCTAGCTGGTTGCTCACCATTGTCCCTCAGATCATCTTGAGAGAGACACCCTCCACCCTTCTTGTTACGTTGACAGGTTCAGCAACTACAGAGGGAATTTCCTGCAAATAAAAGTACTCTCTGTAAAAATATGCTCCCTTCTATCTTCTCACTCACATGAGTTCCTCTAGGCTCCATGAGTTGATGGGCCTTACATTACATTTGGTGGCATTTATTCTCCTGTTTGTTTGTTTTGAGACATAGTCTCACTCTGTCGCCCAGGCTGGAGTACAATGGTGTGATCTTGGCTCACCGCAACCTCCGCCTCGTGGGTTCAAGTGATTCTCTTGTCTCAGCCTTTTGTT
Source organism: Hylobates moloch (assembly GCF_009828535.3). Classification (NCBI taxonomy): domain Eukaryota; kingdom Metazoa; phylum Chordata; class Mammalia; order Primates; family Hylobatidae; genus Hylobates; species Hylobates moloch. The sequence goes on from NW_026652285.1 coordinate 78,401,635, forward strand.
TGTTTGTTTGTTTCTTAAAGAGCAAGGTGTCCATTGTCAACTGAATAAATTATAAAATGCCTCTTTCAACTTCTCACATCAGCGCAAAAACAGGCAGGAAAGAGAAGAACTAACATGAAGGGGAGGATATGGAAATCCGATCAGGGCAACACGATTCCCAGGGAGTGTTACCTTTCTGTAAAGGGGATGGAGCCCTCTGTCCAGATGGAATATCAGGACTGTTTGACGGCTGAGAGATGCTGTGGATTAGATGGCTGCGGCACTGTCAGCCATGTTTGAGGAGTGTGGAGAGCCATGGCTGGCAGGTGGCCAAGCCAATAGCTTGACTTCCAAAAGCTTTACAACACTTGAAGAAGCTTTTGATTCTTACATAGATAAATAAAAAGACAAAATGTTTGAGCAATTAAAAAAGATATGGTGATCTTTGAGGGTTAGCTGACCATCCTTAAGAACAAATTAAGACCTATCACCTTCATTTAATCTTGTGAATAGAATTTTTGCCATTTACGATATCCTATAGTTACAAGAGTAGTATATGTGAGCTAGGTGAAATCTATTTCTTACCTAGTAGCATGTTTCAGCTTTGTAAAATCTTAAAGATGAAAACAGGGCTTGACAGTTTTCTGTTTGGTGGATGTATAATGGTTAGTACCCAATGAGTGTTGCAATAGCTATTGGGGGGAGACTCCTGGGGACTCAGTAAACCTTAAGGTCCTTGGTCCTGTCCAGGCCAATAATTTTATCAGACTTAGGTAAATACTTTTTGTTAAGGATGCAGATGACATGAAACTGGAGGAAATAATAAAGAATATGTTTTATGTCAAAATTAGGTATCAGCTTTCAGGGCAGTGAAAATACTCTGTATGACACTACACTGATGCGTACATATCACTATACATTTGTCCAAACCCATAGAATGTACAGTAGCAAGAGTGAACCCAAATGTAAATTATGGACTTTCATTGATAATGGTAGGTTACCATAAGTTAATCAGTTTTAACAAATGCGCCACTCTGGTGGGGTTGTTGATAGTAGGGGAGACTGTGCATGTGTGGGGACAAGGGTATGTGGGCAATCTCTCTGTACCTTCCTCCCAATTTTACTGTGAACATAAAACTGCTCTAAAGAAATAAAGTATTTACAAAAGATGGAGTGAGACAGAGAAAAAAAAAAAGATGATTTCCAGGAACTGGAGACAGGAGGGAATAGGGAGCTAGTGTTTAGTGGTATAGAATTTCAGTTTGGGACGATGCAAAAGTTATGGCCATGGATGGTGGTAATGGGAACATCACAGCATGAATATACTTCATGCCATTGAACTGTATACTTAAAAATGGTTAAGGTGATAAATTTCATGTGATGCATATTTTACCACAATAGGAAAAAACACATGGTTCTTCAGTTGGCTGATAAACAACAACAATAGCAAAAACATAGGTATCAAAAAATATTAACAAACTGGGTTGATGAAATTTAAAATGGATAATGGGAAGTCTAATACTTCCCATTAGAATAGAAGTATGGCTTAATGTGAAACTTAAAACTTTATATGTGAAAAAGAGAAAATTTGGGTAAACCCAGTCAATGTGAGAAGTTCTTGATTATTCTGCTTCTGCTTCCACCAAAAGTTTCCTAGAGGATGATGTTCAGCACAAGTCCATGTCTTCAAAGATGTGGTTAGTCATTCCTTTGGATCTCCCATACTTTCTTCTAAATTATTCTAAAAGATCTCATAATTATACCCTAAATTTCTATATATATCACTACAAAATTTTATATATTCATGTGTTCCAGCAGATAATTAGTGCTCAAAAATATTTATAGATTAAATTGCAAAATTATTTAAGTTCCATTGTTTCTTTGTGTAGCCTACGCTGCCTTCATCATAGGCACTTTGGCCTGGGACATGCCTTCTTTGTACCTTCATTTGCAGAAACCTTTCAATGTCCTAGTAAAATACAAATGAGAATTCATATCCTAAGTTGAACTTCTGATATTAATTGTTTTATAGTAAGTATCTTTAAAGCCATTTGGTCAGGGTGAGACTTGTCGTCAATTAATGTTCTTCAAGTGTATACATATGATTCCAATCTCCTGTGTGTTGGAGATCAAAAACTCAAGTGTGAAGACATTCCTTGGTATAACTAGTGGCTAAATTCTTTAAAACAGATGCCAGACAAAAATAAATACATCTTAAATAATTTTTCAATCAAGTAATGGCATGGAAGGAAGTTAGGGCATTTAGCCACTTTTGGAGGATATCACTGTCTCTATTTAATTTATAGTTACGCAAAGTTAGACTTATTTGATAATTATGTAGAGTGAGAGGTAGAGTGAACAGAGAAAGAATTATAGATGATAAATCAGCTTCTGCAATGTGGCCACAAGGTTGATGGCTATGGGTTATACTTAATCTTAAAATTTTCTTTCTATGCTTAAATAAATTGAAAATAGTTAACAGTGAAATGAGTGCCATCATTCATCTGTGTAGCTGTAGAATCATAAGCAATTAATATAAAGAAAGAAAACTTCAATGCAGAACAACACAAACACAGCACAAATGCATTTCATTTACAAGGCAATAGAGAAACTATGGGGGTAAAGGATAGATACTGGACATTGTCATTCCCTGGCAGTTAAGGCTCCCAGGCTGTGGGGGGCCACCTACCATGGTACTTGCCCCACATTTCATTGCATCACCACATTATTTCACTAAAAGGTCTAAGTAAAATTATGTGGTATTTCAAATATGTAAAACACAAATGTACATAAACCAAGAACAGCCTGTATATGCCTTGTAAAAACAGTTGTACATCCATGGGATATTTATTTTCATTTTTCCAGGCTTGAGGTGTAATGTGTGTTATAGTAAATCGATAACTTAAGATTTTTAGTCTCAACTTAGAACATCATTTTCCTGGTATTGTCATAAACCATCAGTGTACATAGAATCCTAGTATTGACACTAAGGTTATTTCTTTTCAAATTACTCTTAACCAATTAGTAGCAAAGAAATTATTTACTAGACAATGTGTCTTGAGTTAGGTTAGAAAATGGTAAACATTTCATCCTTCCCTTCCTCCTTCCCTTCCTCCCTTCTTTCCTTTCTTTCTTCCCTTCTACCTACTGTGGTGGGTGCTAAGATCCTGGTGAAAAAGAAGAGACATGTAAAGCATTTATCAGAAAACAATATGATCAGTGCTATCTTAAAGGCATGTATGGGATTTCAAGGTGGCCCTGAGTTGGGGTGGGTGGGTGTGGTCACAAAGAATTTTCTGAAAAAAGTAGTGACTAGGTTGAGTCTTCAAGCTAGTTTGTTATTTTCAGAATTTGAATGAAATTCAAGCCATAGAAGAATTTTTCTAAACTTTCGAGTCTTTTAACAATGAAGGGAGAGGGCTAAGACTGTATCTGTGGCAAAGTTGTATTATCCCCTCTTGCTCTCTATCAACTTTGCTTTCTATTGGAAGTAAATTTGAAAAATCCAAAAGTGAGTTGAGCTGATTGTTAAACTCAATTATTAGAAAAAGAAAAGCCAGGATCTTCTCATGCAGACTATTGGGAAAATAAATGAAGGGGGAAAGAAATTTCTAATGGTGCAGTGGGTGTAACTGTCTCTTGGTGGAGTAAGCTACATTTTCTGTCCTGCAGAGAAGGAGGTGGAGTGGAGGATGGCCTAATTTCAAGTACTTGAAAAACTTTGGCTGTAGTCATGTAGCTATGTCCTATTCACAGTATGAGAGGAATTCTGGGATGGTAGATTACACTCCAGATGGGGAAGGAATATCAACTGAATTATTAATATCATCTGTATATTACAATGAAAATAGACAAGGATCTGAATTTGAAGCATTAATTGAGAGTCTCCCTCAACTTACTTTGGTAGAGGAGTAGAAAGACCTGGTCAAGGTGGGCAGACAGAAATGTTTGAAAGATGATGGGACGTCAGTCTGACTCACCACTTAATTAATAGCATGGCCTTTTGTTGCCTATTAAATCTCTAGGAGTTACTTTCCTCATCAGCGCAACGTTGTGGGGAGGAGCAACAGGTTTGTAATGGATTAACCCTAAGAGCATATCCAATTTTAAATTTTTAATTGAGTAGCCAAAAGACAATTCAATTTGGTTCCTACCTACACATTGGATACTTTTACAAACTCTTTCATATATATGAATATAAACATACATACCTAGAAATGATGTAGAAGGTATATTGTACTCTACAGCTAATACAGATTCACTAATTCTCAGCCTTACATCCATGAAACTCAAACATCTAATTTCAATCTTCTTGTCTAAATGTATCTTCGATTACTCACCTTCTGGCATATCCCAACTCAGTAAATTCTCACAATTCTCTGAAAATGTCAAGCATATTGTTGTCCCCATACCTTAACTTGTGCTTTCAGAAAGTTCTACAGCTCAGAGATCTCTGTATTTAAATTCAGCCCATCCTTCAAGGTCTGTCATAAAAGAACTCATGAGCCACGTATCTGATTGCCTCCTCCTGGAAGCTGAGCATGATCTTGGCTCCCCAAAAGTCTACTCCTGTCTTGTAATACTTGCCCACTTGCTACGTTGTGTTAGGTTTGTTTGTCTAAATATCTGTTTTGTTATTTAAGAGGAACCAGATCCTATTAATGCCTTTGCTCCCAGAGCTTAGCAGAGTTCGTGGAATGTGATGGGCAGTCAGTTTATGCCAGTGTAATAGAATGAGGGGAAAACTGGTATTTTACGATGGACGCTCATGCAGAGTGAAAGCCTAAGCTCTTTCATCAGTGCAAGGCTTTACATGATCCTCCTCACTCTGCTCCAACCACACGGCCTGCTTTCTGCTCCTGGAACAGTTCCAAGTCTCTTCCTATCTTAGGGCATTTGAATCAGTTGTTTTCCACCTAGAGTGCTCTTCTCCAGCCAACATCATGCCCCATGCCCTCACTTCCGTCAGATCTCTGCTCAGCAAAGCCTTCCCTGAAGCTTTCTCTATTTAAAATGACAGTTTTACAGAACTCCTGATCCCTTACCTGTCTCATTTTTCTCCATAGCATTCATGACCATCTGACATACTAAGTATTCTTTTGTTTGCTAGCCACTTGTTTCCTCCAGCAGAATGGAAGCTACAGAAAAGCAGGGTCTTTGTTCATGGTTTTATCTCTAGTGTCTAGAACCATGCCTGGTGCATAGTAAGTTTTGCATGTCTTCGTTCAATATCTGCTTATTCTCTTAATGTGTCTGGGTTTCTCTAGACTCACGGCAGCTTGTAATCAATGTTACTGTCTTGTTTCCAGGCCCTGATCTCTAGTGGAAAATCCAGTCTCTCTTCTGTATTATAGATCTCAGCTTAAGAACCTCTGATCTAGTAGAAGCGGAAGGTCTGAACTGGAGTGGTATTCATAGAATTAATGATCTATATTAAAGGAAGGGGGAGGGATAAATAACTAAAGAAAAAAATAAAGGTATGTGTTTTTTTCTACAGAGGATCTCATAATCAGAAATAGATTTAAATGAAGCCCCATGCTTTTTTATTGATAATAAATTTTAGCTTAAAAGAGGGTTAATGCCCTGTGTTTAGCTTGGACACATGACTCAAATGAGATTCAAATATATATGGAAGATTTAGTGAGTAGTTTCCATGAAGAAAGCATGTTAAGAATTTTGTAGCTTTATGGGTTCTAAATAAGTTTAGGCTAATGATACAGTTCATATTTATTCTTTGATAAGAGAGCCTTCAAATTTTATCTTGATATTATGAATTTAATATGTATATATTAAATTTTATCTAGATTGCATGACAATACTTGGTCTGCTTCTGTTAGAATTACGCTTATCTGAACTCAAATACATAGTAAGTTGAAAGCACCAGGCCCCAGCTTCTGTTCCAGCTGATTTTATGTGAATTGTTCTTTTTGTTTGTTTGTTTGGGTTTTTTTGATAAAAATATTAAATAGGCTACATTCCTGGTCAAATGGGTCATCCCTAGCCCTTGGGTAGTCATATTGTCAAACATGAATGAACAAGGTTTTGAAGAGATCTGATACATGGATAGAGGAGAGAGAAGAGGAGAGGATGACCTTTAAATCTATTTATTAGAAAAAAAATACTTATTGAGCATCTTCAACATACCAGAAACCGCTGTAGGCACTAAGAATATAATTATGGCATGCCTCCTGCCCTTGTGGGAGTCCTTGTCTAGGTTTTGAGCCTATGTGATTGGTGCTGCCAGCAGAGAAAGAGAAGAAAGCAAAGGGCATCGGGCGGAGAAAAGACTAGAGAGGTTAAGACTTAGGCTTGCTGAATTTGAGATGAGAACAATACATCTAAATGGTCTTACTGTGCTTTTGAATGGATGGAAAAATCTATGTTCTGTAGGGAAAAAGCAATGAATAATAATGGTAGACCAGCATAAGACGAATATGAAGTCTGTTTTCTATTGGGAAGTATGCGTTTGATATTTCAGGATGGGAAAAGTTTTTCTTTCTTTTTCTTTCCTTTTTTTTTTTTTTATTTTAAAGTTAGGACTTCTTGCCAAGTTTCTGCTTAGGAATTCTGAACTGAACTTCAAATGTTTAGGGGCTTCTGTTTTAAACACATTTGGAGTTGTGGCTTCTTCTTCAAGGAAGAAAACCCCTTGGAGTACATCAAAGAGCTGAGAAAAAAGACACAGTATGTTGACAATTTGTGTGAGGGCATCAAAACCATAAAAACTGTCTCTGTAGTACACACACATTCCAACATTAGGGGGAAAGGTTTCCAGTGAGACTCCTGGTACTGAATCAAACCCCAAATACTTGGGAAGTAATTTAACACATTCGCTGTACCTAAAATATGACCTGGCTCACCCAGCCATTTCAAACCAAGGTCTAGAAGATGTTGTCTCTTGTGAGTGACCTTTAAATAAATTGTGAGGCTTCTCATTGCTGTACCCAGGTGAGAAGAGTCAGGGAATAGAAGCAGGGAGAGGAATCTTCCCAGAACATCAGAAGCCATTTGACGCAGGTCCTTGGTGAAAACTGCTTAAACATTCAATTTGAATCACAGTGGCCTAGATCTTATGATGAAAGATTGTCTGTGTTGATTCAAGACCCATTCTCTCCTTAATCCTATTGAGGACCGAGTAAAAGAGGGTATGGAGTAAAATCCACACCTTCAAGAAACAATCCCACTGTTAAATTCTTGGCAGAGGAGCGTGGGAGTTACATTCACACAGACCTTGTCTGGAGTCACAGCTTCATAGCTTATGAGCTAGGTAACCTCAGGCAGGGTTTTAAGGCTGAGGTTGTCTTTAAGCCTTTGTTTTTTCATTTAAAAAATGGAAACAAGAACATCCACCTTACCAGGTTGTCACTTGAATCGATGAATATTGGATATAAAATGCCCAGCAGATTCCCTGAGGCTTACAAACACCTTGAAAAATGGTTTTTGTTCCTTCGTGCCACCCTTTTTCATTCTCCATGGGGGGATAAAATAAGCTGAGGCCTAGTTGAGGTTAAAGTGAAGAGTTCAAGTTAAGAAACTGAGGAGATAATTTTTATGCCAGTTTCAATTCTGCCACCCCTTGCTATGTGACCTGAGGCAAGTCTCTTAACCTCTGTCACCTCCATTTTCTCACTAACAAATTGAAGGTGAAGATTGAAGTTTAAAAATACTCGTAAATTGGAATAAAAGGGCGAGTTTAACTCTTAGGCAGAAAAAAAAAACAGATTTGCAGAATCGTCAAGAGGGTTGGCTTTGGAATTGGACTTTCAAAGTTTCAGCAATGACTCTGAAACTTGCTTGCTGTATGATTTTGGCCTAGTTACCCAAGGTCATTGTATCTTGGTTTCCTCATCTGCTAAATAGAAATAATAATAATAATAGTTTAAGCCCTATAGATGTGAGAAGGATAAGGAGAGAATGCATGGAAAGCACTGGATATGCTTGGCACATAGCAAGTACTCAATGTCTGTCTTTGTTATCTCAGATAACCCTGCTGGAAAGCTCAAAACTTGTGACCAGAGAATAAGGATTAAATTAGCAGAGAAATCCTGGAGTGTGATTTGGAACTCTTCTGGCCTAGACACCCTGAACAGGCCTTCCAAATTTCTGTTCTATAGTAGAGTACAGACTCCTAGGTTGGCCAAGTGTTTGGGAAAAATTTCAGGACCAGCAACGACTTATTTTGTTACTGGAAATGCTCATTCCTCTGAACCTCTCTTTGTAGAGTTCGCCACCCCTGGAATAGATAGACCTTCAATCAGGACCCCTTGGAAGAGTGTTGGAATTGCTCTAGTATGGGGTACTTTGCCTGTAGCTTAAGGAGACTGCCTTGCATTAATCATCCAGAACTTAGGTGTCAAAAACATAGAGGATCCCAACTTAATACTCCTGCTGAGTAATCAGAGTCTGATATACTGTGGTTCCAATTCTGATGTGCAAATAAACTTACACTTGATTCAAACCCAAATTAGCCTGTGAGAGTTACTAGCCATGTCTTCCTGTTGCAGCCTTACTAAGGGCAGAGGGGCTATACTCAGCATTGCTGTGAATAATAAATTTAACTCATTGCACATCTCCCATTTGCTGGTGTCTAGAAACTCCTAAAAGGGTTTCCAAGGAAGGAAATGGCAACCAGCAATGTAGCCAGGGAAAAGAGGGCGTGGTCAGGGCAAGATCAGGACTTCAGAAGACTTAAGTGCTAAAAATTAGTATCTTACTTGCACCACTGTTCCCTAAATTATACGTAATTAAAAACAAAATCAAACTATAAAAGAAACACAGCCACGTCCAGTGAAGTTCTGATAGTTCTGATTTTTCCATATGATTCAAAAATGTGTCAATGAATACTCTTTTTTAACTAAAAAAAATCCCTGCTTTTCTGGTTATCAGAGAACATGTTAGTCTGCCATGGGTAATCTAGCCCTGGTCACGATCTTGGGATCACCATCTAGAGAGCGTATCTGAGAAATCTGGGAAGTGGTTTCCTTCTGATAAAAGAATGTAATTAAAGAAATGGGTGGATCATTTGTTAAGTGTTTTATTTTCCCAAAGGAAGGGCAGAGATGATGTGACACAGGAGTGATGTCCTATAAAGGCAAGTCCTTAGCAGTAATAGTGCATCCAAGACTTTGAAGTGAGTTCCCATGACTTACTTCAGAAGTCTGGACTCGGAAATTAGCCTCTTGAATGGTTTCTTTTATTCTGGTCTTACTTATTTCCAATAGATTCTCTATATTATTGCCAGAGTGATCTCTTTGAAAAAAATCTGACCATGAAAGTCTTCTGTTTATAACGCTTTATGTGAAACTTCACCATTACCTATAGAATAAAGACAAACTCCTTTGCACCTACTTTCTACCTATTGATTTTCATCTTTCCCTATTGCCCCAAGAAACTGTAGGCTCTTGTTATACACAAATACTCTTCCCAGCCTCTGCATTTCTTCCACTGCTGTTCCTTCTGCCCTACTTTCATCTGCCTTACAATTCCAGTCATTTCTTGAAACACAGCCCTGATACACCTGCCTATGGGCAGGGTTCTCTGATTCTCCAGGCAGGATTTGTGTCTCTCCTTTTTGTGCTTCCACACATTTGTTTCATATCTCTAGGGTGGTACTTCTGCTATAACTTTTCGGACATGATGATTTATATGTCTGCATATAAATCCTCTTCGTAACTATAATTCCTTGAGGACAGGGACCAGGCTTTGTTTATTTTGGTATTTTCATTGCCTTGTAAAGAGCCCAGCAACAGTGTCTAGCACAAACAAGTTGCAAAATAATGTTTGCTGAGTAAATGCAATACTGGTCAATAAATTGGCAATCATACAATAATACCTACCTCCACTAAGGCAAAGACCATGTAGCTGGCCCTCTGAATAAATAAGTGAATGAATGACAGCCATTTAGAGCTGTTGTGAAAACCTAAATGAAAACTATGGAAGCTTTGTGAACTATGAATGGCTGGGCCCGGGTGAGATAGTATCACTCTGATTGCAATGAGCACAGTCCCTCCGGCTCACATAGCGATGTGGCCATGTGCAAAGGGCCATAGGAGCCAGCTTTTAGCTGCCTGACTGTCACTCCAGGTAAGGAAAAGGCAGCATTCCATTGACTGGATGTGTAATAGGGTGAAAGTGAGCCTGCTGCTATTTCTTTCACAGCTTATGAAGGCTGTAATGAAAAGATCTGAGAGACTTTTTCTCCCTGGTCCTGGAAGAGAGTGTCATAAATGTCCAATTTACCACTGATTGCCACACTGGCCCAGGGAATCCACAGCAACAAGTTATTGAAACAGCTAACCAGAGTGCACATGTTGAGAGGGCAACTTAACCTCTTTTATCATCCTGATTGAGTAGCAAATTAGAAATAATAACCACCATTAATTGAACAACTTCTCTATGTCATACATAGTGCCAAAATATCATTTGATCTTCACAAAATCCTACAACTGGATGTATTGTCATCATTTTAGGAAACACAAGGCTCAGTCAGTTTAAGTGGTTTCTCCAGAATTGCTTAGTGTATCAGCTATCACTGTATTATACTGCAGTAACAAACAACCCCAACGTCTCAGTGTCTTGGAGCAAAAGGACTTTAATTCTTGCTCTTATTATGAGTCTAGTACAGTGTCTGAGGCTGGCTGTGGCTCTGCCCCATGTATCTTTATTTTAGAAACCAGCCTGAAAAAACAGTCCTAATTTGGAATTTATCATTCTCATGACAGAGAGAAAAGAATAGTGATTGACCTACCAAAGGCTCTTAAAGCTCTTCTGTGTTGTGACACGTGTTATGTCAACTCACAGTCCATTGGCCAAAGCAAGCCATATGGCCAAGCTTGAAGTTAAGCAGGTAGGAGTATGTGCTTCTTCCATAGAAAGGCACCTGAAGTCTCATATCAATGAACAGGAATGAATAATTGGGAAAAAATAGGGGCATTCATAAAATTACCTAATGAGTGGCAGAGCTGGGATTAAAACTGAATTTCTTCTTAACCCAGATTCCGTGTTATTTCCACTGTACCAGGTGGTCTACTATGGGAATCTCACTGGAGGTTTATTAACTTTGGTGACAGGAGCCTTGAGTAAAACTCCAAGGCTTTGATTCCTGAAAGTGCAGGAGAAGGAAGAACTGAGAACCCCATCTTGTTACTTAGCAGAACAGGATTGCAAGTGTGTGTCAGGAAAGTCTTGCTCTGTAGTCTGTCAGTGTAATTGGCATGAAAAACCTACTCTCTTTCTGCAGCCCTTATTGCTCCAGTAAATCTCCCACTGTACCTCCCATTACCCCTCACTTAAAGCACCGATTATTCCTTTATTAGAGCTCAACCACAAGTAGGCCATGAATTTTTATGGCTTTTCCAGATCTCATAAGGCAATGGGAAGCATCCATTTAAACAGAATCACTAAACTATACCACAGGTTTATGGCCTGATGAAGCATTTTGCTGGTTTAAAAGAAGCCTTACCCACTCACTCGTTCTTTGAACGTTTAGTTTCCTCCTTGAAAGAAAGGAAATTTCAAGTCCCTAATTTCAACCTCCCTAGTAGTCACCTGTGAACTGTGGCCAGGTCGCATAATCTGGATGATCCACTTTTGAAAATCACTGCTACCTAGGAAAAAAAAAATTATCTCAGTGTCCTAGAGTTCTGTTAGAGTGTTTATTCTCTTTAATGTATGTGTACCTTCATTCGGCAATTTATTCACCAAACATTAATTGTATAACTACTGTATGTCACACAATGTACTGGGCCTGACTGTAAACCCCTCAGCTTTTAATCCTATCATTGTCGGCTGCCCCTTGATAAAGAGAGAAGAAACTGCCATTTCTTGAGTAACTTCAAAGCAATTTCATGAACATTCTCTTATTTGACTGTCTATATTTTTCACCATGGTGCAGAGTCATCTCACTTGAACATGCCATATCTGAAATGTTCTTGAGTTGTGTTTGCAACCTCAGTAATACTGTTGAGCACAATTGGACGTATGGATCTAAACACAGAGCTTGCCTAATGAGGAAAAAAGTATGGTCCTCAAAGCAACTAAATCAATTTCTGCAAATAACCAAGGTATTTTCTATTAACAAGCTCCTTCTAAAAATATCCTAATGTTAAGTAGCTACTCCTAGCTTGCACATAATCAGATTCTTTCCCCCTGAGTTTTTACCCTATGAACTAGAGACATACATATAGTCAGTTTTTCCATCTGGATTTTTTGCAGATACTTTTAAATTCAACATGTCTCAAATGTCATTCACTATGTCCCACATCTACTTAGTCTTAAATTTGCTCATCTTCTCTTTCTCTCTTGGTCAATGTACAAATCAACGTCAATGTCCACCCATTCACCAGGATTTGTTACCTGAGAGACATTCTTGACTCTTCATTCTCCTTTACCTTCCCCATCCAATCAGTCACTAAGTTTTCCCTTTTCTTCGTAGAATTGTTCAAATCAGTAATGCCCACTCCATTCTCACTGCCTCAGCCTTTCTTTACTGGATCCTACAACACCTCCTCTAACTGGGATCTTTTTGTCTTCAGTCTGACCCTGTTCCAGCCCATTTTAATCAGTATTTCCACAGCGAGCTTTCTACTTCCAAGTCTGATCATATCTCTTTCCTCTATAAAGGTCTCCATTGGTCCCTCAGTGTTTTCAGTGCAAAGGCCTTCCCTTCCAGCACAGAATAACAAAAGGATTCATGCTAATGAATACTTATTCCCATCCCCATTTTTATAATTATGCTTCCTATCCCTCACAATGCACTCTATAAACCAGTCATGTGCATAGACTTACCTATTTCCTGAAATCATCCTTTCTAAAATTCCCACATATGCTATTCTGTCTCCTTCTAGAAAAGTTCTGCCCAATCCCAAAGACTTAGTTCAAATATACATTCCTAAGGAAAGTGCCTTGAAATCTCTTCAGGCAGGACTAAGCCCTTCCACGTTTGGACCTCCACAGGGTCTTGAACTTCACTTAATTTTCTAATCTTCTCTGTCAGACTGCAAGTTCAGAGGAACACAGCATCATGTCTTACTTAGATTTTGTGTTCTTTATCTCATTGATCCTCCAACCCCATCAGACAGGTTGCTATTATCCCATTCTGGAGACACTAATCAGGTTTACCTCATGTTTCAAGATTGTGCAGTTAGTAAGTGGAAGACCTGGAGGTCCACACCAGGTGTCCCCACGGCCACACATTGTTTACTGATAAACTTCTTCACTGTTTGCAACACTAGCAGTGGCCCATGCCATGAAAATAGGAGGGGCTTAGCAGAGGGCGTCTGGTCAGAATGGCGGTCTAGCAGATTTGCTGTCAAGCTGTATTTTCAAGGCAAGAACAGAGGTTTTATTTGGATTGTGTTATACATCATTAAAAATTGTCATGTTTTCTGAAGCTTTTATTCACACAACATGTAGGATTGAGAAAATCTTAGTAGTCTATATCAAAAATATATTATCATTATTATGGTCATTATTTTTTGGAAGGGGAGTTTTAAGGACTGGTTGGAAATTGTGAGGAGAAGCTTCTTTGGTGGGGGCTACTATAAGCCTTAGTGGATTACCAGGCATAGATGAGAAGCCCAGCCTAAACCTTATAAGTTTTGCTCCAGCAGAAGTGCTTTCACTAGGTAAATGCTATGGGTTCTGGTCTCAGGTTGAATGCAAATGGCTATAAGATGTGTCTGCATGGACACTTCTGCACGTAAGAAATAAAATCACTTCTGACGTTATCTATTCTGCTGTTCATTGACCTCTGAATTAAGGCAAATACGTCACAGATTCCTTTTGGAGTTTGGAACTAAAGAAGTGTTTCTCCTAAAGATGTGCTAACCTTTCTTTTATCACGGTGAGAGTTATGGAATCCAAATACTTCCCAAGTGTGGGCTATGAATCAGAATTATCCAGGGAATATAATAAATATACTGATTCCTGGATTCTATCCCTAGAAATTCTGATTGAGAGACCAGAGAGGGGAGGAAGAATCTGTTCATTGTTGGCAGCTTGCTACCTAGGCTCTTTGTGGTGCACCAATTAAACTACTGTTATCACCATTAACCTCTAATAATTTTAACCTAAGGTGTGGCTGCTCCTTCTGCTGTCAGTGCTGGGCTGAGGAGGCATCCTCCTGATCTCTGACTTGGTATAGAAGACAATGTATGCCTCTAAACCTTGGCATTTTTTCTCCTCTGGCCTGAGGGTGCTTGGTCATGGTGAAAGGTGAGCCTTGGGGCTGAAAGAGTTCAGGTCCCCAACCCTCTATCCTCAGTGTGAGCGGCTGGGACTGCATCTGTGTCTGCAGGTATTTAAATGGGGACCCCGGTCCACAGGGAAGAGCATCATCTCAGGTGTTTATGGGTTAACAGAGTGCTGATTGGAAAACTGAAGTTCTAAGAAGTAGACTTGCCCAAGGTCACCAAAAGCTAGTGGCAGAGTCCAAATATGAGTCCAAGTCACTTGACTCTTAGACCAGTGCTTACTCTTCTACCACCTGTGACTGCCATGGGCATTGAGAAGGCTGTCCCTGTCTCACATCCTGTAGGAAGGGACATAAAACATGGGATTAGAGGACTGCTGCATTTTAAAAATCAGCCCTTTGTCTGTCTTTGAACACATCCTCTGCTCGCGCTTCCCTTATTAGGACAGAAACTTCCCAGGAGAGGAACAGAAGGAAAATGAGAAGGATTCATGGAAACTCTATATCGGGGACAGTCTTTTTTTCCTTTTTAAATTTCAGGTTAACATGAACCTGCTTATTTCCTCTGCATCCTTAGTGAATATCAAATACGACTGATTTATGCTACTTTCTCTAACTGGTGTTCTAATGGGTCAAGAGGAAAATAAAATATTTAATAAAATAAAATGTGACAAATGAACTCTTTGAGTGAAACAAGCCAGATTAGTGAGAGTTGCAGATGCAGCATAAGGAGGAAGGAGGTTCTGAGAGCTGGAACGAGGCCGAGGTGAACGTTGTGATGGGTTTTGAGATTTTTTAGAAATTTTAAATTGAGGGGATTTGACCATATTATACATAATCTGATGTCTCCATGTATACATTTCATCTTCACTCGCCGTTCTTTTGTGGCTTCTCATTTGCTGCAGTCAGAGCAGGGTTCCCTATTATGTAAATAAGGGAATGAGACAGATGGTGCCACAAAGCAATGAATTCATTTGGGGGGAGGGCTTTAATTATGGATGGGTGGGCCCGGCTGTGTTTTGGGTTCAGCAAACGTCCCAAACGTTATGGGATTGGCAAAACCCCAGATGCAGTTTTCCAGGCACATTTTAAAATCCTGTCATATTTTCAGGGGAATTGAAGTTGGGAATTGAACTTGTTCTTTATTAAATTCCTCAAGTTGCTGGCCCTGATTTTTAGCCTTTGAAACTGTGGAGGAATTTGAGCAGTGCTTTAAGGGGTTGGTCTACAGTTATTTTAAGACTAAGATACCTCATAGGTACTATTGATGTTTTGAATAATCTTGTTTATTGAGTCTTTAAAAATTGGAGATCCAGATTAATATGAAGAAATTAAAATTATTTACAATCCTAGAAGATGATTGCTATTAATTTGTTGCATATTGAATTTTAGTATTTTTAGTACGTTTTATACAGTTGAAATCACACTATACTTGCAATTTTATATTGTGTTTGGTCACTTAATATTAGATCACAATCATTTCCTGTATCACTGTTTATAATATTTGTGAACATATGGTACTTTATTGAATTTATGACTTTGTCACTTGAAACAATTAAAAAAATATATTTTAGTTGGCATTTCTTTCACTCAGAGTAGTATAAACTAGAGCTTTAGATAGTCTGAGTTGGTTTATATCCTTGGTTGATGAACTTTGGTAGAAACAGATTAACAGAATAATCAGAACTGGCTATGGGGATTGGGGGAGGTGCTATTCATGGTGAGTGTCAATGATAAATTGATTAAAGTCATGTGGCAAGTTCACAGTCAAAGGTAGAAGGTCAAAGAGAGACCCAAGACAGGCTGAGGACATAGTAACACAAAGGACTTAGAGCTGTGGATATTAACACATAAAAAGCAAAACGCAAGTTAGGTGAAAACTTAAGAAAACAGAGTAGACCATTAGCTGTTGTGAACTTAGCATCCAGGGATTCAGCTATTCACAAGGGACCTTGCAAGACCAGAATATGGGTGATTTATCATTTTGCTGCAGTAACACTTTGAGTCTCATGGGTTTGGAAGGCTTGCATTTTGACTAAGCCACTGAATCTGTGAATGTAGCCAGCCACCCAGATTTTGGGTTTAGTTTTGTGGTTCCACACTTTTTGAGAAGAACTTAGTAATTCTCAATTCTCATAATGTGATAAATTGTTTCTTTGTAAAAACAAAACAAAAATAACAACTAGCTAAGGGAAGAACATCAACTGCCAGAGCTGGTGCTGAAAGGGAATAGAAAATAAGAAGCCTAAGTGATGGTCCCTTGCCAGGAAGCTGAACCCTTGGATTCATTAAGGAGTGGAATGTCGCACTTGGCAGTACTCTGGTTCTATGACACAAACGAGTCCACCAGATGCTCTCTACAGCATTAAGAAAAAGATATTTGTGATTCCACTTCAGGCAGCACTCTACTCTGTGCAAATATTGCTCATTAAGTAAATTATTAAAGCACAACTTAAATGTTTCAGTCTTTCATGATCTCTTTTTCTGGGAGAAATTATATTAAAGTGATATTTGTAAATGTGCTGATTCACTAAGACCTTGGATGTGCCAAGGATTCATCTTAACTAAATGTCTTTTAGTGAGGATTTTGCGCTAGTCAATTTCAACTCTGACAAATTCTGAATTCCCTATAAATTCCAGACAAGTGAGGTAGAATGAGAATGACCTGTTGAGGATAGAGCAATGAATTTATTGTGCAGCATGTGATTGGCATTGACCAGTGATTCACATCTCAGATGGGCAGAAAGAAAGCTGTCTGCATTTGAGTGTCGAATATACCTGTGACTGATACGGTGACAAAAAGAGGAGCATTTAAAGCCAACCATACAAATTTGTTTTGGTGTTGGTTTGGAGCTCCACAAAATGGCCTGGCCTAAAAAGAAATCATACTGAAGACAATTTTAAAAGCAATAAAAATGGAAACTATTGCCCAAAGAAGATACCTAGGCCTGACTTGTCACAAGAAAAATTTTGGAGGAAAAAAAGTTAGCTTCAAAATCTCCCTACTGAGATGAGTCCAGTAGATCAAAGTTGAACCCCAACTCAGTTCATTACAATTTATTCTACCTTGGTCACTTCACCTCTCTGAGCCTCGGTTTTCTCACCTGAAAATTAGGGGTAGAGTGATGGTTAGGAGCAGTACAATGGACCTTTCAAGATATATAATAAACTCATGCTTCCTATATTCCATATATTCCATCCACATACCCTCAATAACAGAGAAGAAGGTGCCTATTTCCTCTGGAAGGATCAGACAGTTACCTGCAAAGTGCCCTCAAGCCAGAAGTTAGTTTCATTTTTTTCTGCAATTCTTACATGCTCACAAGTCCTTGCACTGTCTGGCCCAAGCAACATCTCCAGCCTGATCCACTACTTTCTCCCTTACCCTGTGAGCTTTAGTGTCACTGGCCTTCTTCCTAATCCCTGCCCACATCAAGGCTTTGGACTCATACTGCCCCATCTGCATCTCCCACCAACACCACCTCTCCAGCCTTTTACCTACTCAGCTCCTTCTCATCCTTCGGATCTCAGCTCGTGCTTCCCTTGCCTTTGTGCTAGGCTCTTTAAGAACTGCGGTATTTTCTTCAGAGCACTTATCCCAGCTTTTGCAACTAATTCCTCTGCCTCCCTCATCGGGTTCTAAATTTCTTGAGATCAGGGTGCATTTGATTCTGCCCATGATAGGAACACCAAGGCTTTGTACAAATGTTCAGTAAATATTTGTTGAATAAATAAATGAAAATTTAAAAATCATGCTAATTTTAAAATTCCCTTTTGTAATATACCTCTTTTAATACCTGTTTGAAATAAAACATACTGTTCAAAATAATCTTTGAGTCAAATGGTCCCTCCAGGAAGTTGCGTCATGCTTTGTCTTCATTGTTAGTGATTCAATGCTGCCAGCACCAAAGTGTATGTCTTTCCCCCAATTTGAGAACAGGGAAAGGACACTGAAACAATGGTAGCCAAAGTTATCTTTATTATTCTTCTGCTGTCTTCTCCTGCAGGATTAGATAGTTGCTAGCATCTATATACAAGAGTTAGATAAGAGTTATCACCTTGTCAAAGCCATGATCATCTTTAAATAACAGACCTTCCTGAATCTGTTTCAGAAAGAGGCCATGTCCTTAGAGTAGATTCGCTTCAATAATAAGCACATAAGGATGGTTCCTGCTGAAAAGAAGTTCTTCTTCAGGTACAGCTGACAAATTGGCCACTTCCTCTTAGATTTCAACTTCATAACTTATGGTTTGGATGGCATATGAGTCATTGTTGTAAAGGAATGACCCCTTTTGAGGTCAGTTATGACTTTTTCTCTCTGTATATAAAAATAAGGAAACTTAAATCCCTGGAAAATTATACAGATAAGTATTTCAGAGTGAATCTTCTTGTTCCATTTTGTGCTCTCCATCTTTCCCAGAAAAAATGTGAAATACTTTCACTACAGTGAAAGACAATCTTTGCCTCCCACCTAGTTTCTTAAGATAAATAATAAAAAAAGATGAGGGCTTAGATGGAAAGCGAACAAAATAATAAACATATGTCCACTGATGCTCTTCTACCTTCCAAATTATTTTTCAAACTAGTTTTATGAGGGTCATTTTGCCAAGGATGAAGCTTTTCAAGCCATTCCAATACATATGTTTTGGTATAGAAGATATTGCAGTATAAGGACTATTAATGTGGTCTCTGAATCATACTGCCTGATCTGATGTACTAGCTGATTTTAGCCTGTTGATGATGCCTCCATTTTATCATCTATAAAATGGGATTCTAGTAGGACCCATCTCACAGGATTGTATAAAATGACAGATCTGCACTAAACTAATGGTGCTCTGCTGGGAGACCCTTATTGCTGAAACAGTCTCCAGAGGAAATGATGGAGGCAAACTTGGGATTTGAGTCCAGGTCTGACCATCCTAAGATAATTAACAACAAAAGTAGAATTTTGTTGTGAAAGAGTTGGAAACTACTCCTGGGAAAGAAAAAATATGAAAACCATTTTTTTGCCCATTTATTTAACTTTATTCAGTCATTCATACCTCCATTCAATCCCTTCCTAAGAGCTACATCTAATAAAGGAAGGCAACAATTTTGTTTTTCTATAGTGCGGTAGAAAAAGAATCTATGTATTTGATATTTTTTTCTTTATATGATTTTCTTTTCTAATTTATTAAAGTAAAATGGTATCTTAATTTTTTACAGTTGGATATTGCTTGACTAAATAATATAAAGTTATTAGAATGATCATTATGAAGACATAGCAAAACAAAATTTATATTTTAATAATTGATTCAGAAAACATTTACTGAGATAACATTCTATGTCAGGCCCTGTACTAGGCTCTATGGATGTTGACAGGAAATGTGGCCCCATTAGAAGGAGTTTACATAAAACAGTCAGATACATAAACAGTCAAGTAACATATAAATATTATCATAGAAATGAATATAGGGGTGGGAAAACTCAGGGAAAGTATTCCTGAAGAGAGTGATGGCTGAGCACTTTTGAAGGCCAAAGTATGGTTTGCCAAGGCCAGTGGAAAGAGGAAGTCAGCTTGCAATAAGGCATGAAGCTTGAAAGATTAACGTTGTGTTCAGAAAAATGTCAGTGGTTGGGCCATAGAGAAAAACATGAGAAACGGAGAAGTAAGAAATGAAATCATAGGCCACGAGCAGTGGCTCACGCCTGTAATCCCAGCACTTTGGGAGGCCGAGGCGGGTGGATCACCTGAGGTCGGGAGTTCGAGCCCAGCCTGATTAACATGGAGAAACCCCGTCTCTACTAAAAATACAAAATTATCCGGGCATGGTGGCACATGCCTGTAATCCCAGCTACTTGGGAGGCGGAGAGAGGAGAATCGCTTGAACCCGGAAGGCAGAGGTTGCGGTGAGCCGAGATCGCGCCATTGCACTCCAGCCTGGGCAACAAGAGTGAAACTCCGTCTCAAAAAAATAAATAAATAAAATCGTAAAGGTGAGGAGTTAGGGTTTTTAATTGAGGATCATGAGAAGTTATTAAAAGTATTTAATTAAGGAAACCACATGAACTAATTTCCAATTTTTAAAACTCCACGTAACAAAAGTTTGGAGAAAGAAGTGAGGAGAGATGGTTGAGTTATGAAATCCATAAGGTAATTGATGGAGTTCTTGCAAGAAAGAGGGAAGGTCTCCAGTATCATATGTTAAATATACACTTATATTTTCCTCTCTTACATAACGGAAAACAAATAGCCCATTTTTGATAAGCTCGTTCTTTAGCTATGCTATTGCTGTTAATCTACTCTGTAAAAGAAGGAGGAGGGACAAGGGTTTAAAGAGTATTTCTTAGCAATTAAGCACTATGAGGATTGCTTTTACATGTTAATAGCATTGTGAAATAGACATTGTTTCTAACCATTTTCAGCTGAAAAGTCCCTGAACCACACTGGTCGTGAATATTTGTCCTTTTGTGTGAAGATATTCTCAAAGTGAAACCACTGAGTTCAGAACTTTGGAACGTTATTAGAGCAGCAACAATTCTGCTCATTATTTTTCTTATTCCCTGCCTCCATACCTCAAACCATTCATCTGTGTTATTCATCATACATATCAGCGCTCCCATTTGGGGGGCACATAGTAGAATTGTACTCTCTTGCTCCTTTTTTCTTGGGTGGGACCACAGGGCTAGTTCTAGCCAATGAGTTTGAGTGGAAGTCATAATTCATGTTACTTCAGAACTGAATCGTTGCCACTGCGAGACACTCCACAGCTGTCTCTCTTCTCAGTCACGTTGCCCTGTTATCCTGAGTTGTGAGGATGGTGATGACACTAGAGCAAAGCTCTAAGCTGATCCACAGTGGACATGTTGTATGAGTGAGTATTAACCCTTGGTTATCTTAATTTAGAGTTTCTCAGTCTCAATCCAGCTAGTCACATTTAGGGCTGGATAATTTTTTCTTAGGGAGTTGCTGTGGTTTGACTCTGTGACCCCACCCAAATCTCATCTCGAATTGTAATCGTCACACCTTGCAGGAGGGACCCATAATCCCCATGTGAGGAGAGATGGAAGTAGTTGGATGATGTGGGCAGTTTCACCCATGCTGTTCTCGTGATAATGAGTGAATTCTCCTGAGATCTGATGGTTTTATAAATGGCAGTTTTTCCTGCACTGTCATTCTCTCTTGCCTGCTGCCGTGTAAACATGCCTGCTTCCCCTTCCACCATGATTGTAAGTTTCCTGAGGCCTCTCCAGCCATGTGGAGCTGTGAGTCAATTCTTTTCTTTATAAATTACCCAGTCTCAGGGAAGTTCTTTATAGCAGTGTGAAAACAGACTAATACAGGGGTGGAGTGATGTGAAAAAGATCTTTTGTGTATAGGATGTTGAGCAGTAACCTTGGCAGTTTCTCACTTGTTGTCAGTAGCACCCACTTCCCCAGTTGTGACAACCAAAACTGCCTTCAGACATTGCCAAATGGGGCTATGGGGAAAATTGCTCCTGGTTAAAAACCATTGTTCTGAGCCACTAAGATTTTTATTCATTGCAGTGGCATAACCTGGCTAGGACTGGCACATACTCCAATTCCTTGCTTTTATCTTTTGCTCCCTCTCTTGTAAGGTTAATTCTTCATATATACTTTTGATCTGTGAGACATTATGTTTTATATCTTAATTTTTGAACTTTTTGTGCATTTAAAGCTATCATTCAGTTCAAATGCTATTAAAATTTGTCCTTTCATGATCTCTACTCAACCTAGACAAAATAGTTTCTCATAATAAAAGTGTCTGTTGGCAACAGTTGTCATTAAAACAAGTTAGGATTTTTTTTTTAATTGCATCCCAGTTTAGTTTATTAACAGTCTTCAGGCTGCTACCACAAACTGGTTCATTTTGGTTTACTTGAGGACACACACAAGGTAATCAGGAAAGTTCTTGTTTTTGACAAATTTGTAAACAATGGGGCAGGGAATGAGTATTCTTAAGAAAATATAAATCATACTACAGTCTGTGTATTCTTTTACCATATATGTAGTGTTTAAGTGGTACCTGACACATAGTAAGTACTCAATAGATGTTGGCCATTGTTATTATAAACACTATTATTTTTATACTATTTTAAGATCATGTTGAAATTCCTGATTTATTTCCCTGTTTCCTGTACTACACAGTAAAACTCTTCAAAAAACAAGGACTATATCCTACTTGACCTTGAATTGCCAATGTCTGGCTCTCTGGTATAAGGAAAAAATATTGAATGAATGAATATAATTTAAAGTCAAAGTGGAAGTGATAACAGATTTAACTTGGATTTAGGAGAAGAGCACAAGCTTTGGATTAAAGTATTCTAGGGATATTTCATGAAGTTGCCTTTTTAAGCCAAGATTGAAGAATTTAGGTGAAAACTCTTTGTACTTAGAGATTCATAATTTCCATAGAGAGTCATAATTTCCATAGTAGGTTATTTTGTCTGTTTATTTTTAGGAATAAATAGTATCAGTAATACAGTATGAGTTAAATTGAAACTTTGGGTCCAAGATCTGCATGGGAGTCTTAGCTCTCACACTTACAAACTGTGCAGGAAAACATACTCTTTCAGACCCTTGACTCCTCCATCTGCAAAATGATAATTATTAATAATATCTATTCTGTATACATCACAGAAGTGTTATAAGGATCTCCATAATGTATATAAAAACACTGATAAAATGCCATTAACATGAAGTGTGTGACTGAGAGTGGTTTACAGATACCAATGAAGAATATCCAGAGACTAAACAAATGTCTTGCTGAGCATCTGGAACTAGGTCTGCAGAGACCTATGGAAATGACTTATATTTCATACCTGGGCAACTAAGAGTGAGATGACAAAGTAATAGATGGATTGGCTTAGCAGTAACAGGAAACCTGGGTCCCCACCTTGGTAGCAGTTAGGAGTACTTGGGATTAGACAACAGGACTGTGTCCACTGCAAAATCCAACCCTAGCCTATCAGTCATCAAGAGTCATAGAGAAGGTGAGGTATTTTACTGTCCTATTATGATTTTCTTCCTGCTGGAGGTCATCCTGACTACAAGTAGGTTCCATGCCAATTTCTTACCATATTTGAGGCAAAGATAAAATGATTTGAGGGAACCTCTCAAATGGCTTATTGAAAAGGAAGAAAGAAATTATACAATGAGAAAATGAAGAATGAGAAGGGATTGGAGAAGAATACCAAAAAGTTGACAAAAAGGAACTTGAACCTGAGGCAGGAAAAAAATGAGATAGAATCATAATCCCTATAGCTATTAAATATATAGGAGGATTTTTCCCACAAAAATCAAGTCTTTTACAAATGTGTTACTTCATACTCCCTAGAAAATGACAAAAGTTTACAAGTATGCAAGAGAATTTCTAGAGAAGGGGCAGATTTGGGTAGTTTGTAATATCCTGTGGCTTCCTTTCGACCTGATGTGGCCAATCAACAGACAGGCTGTGGTTAGAGTCTGCAAAACCCTGACTGAGATGCTCCTTAAACCCGGTGACCACTTTTCTCTCCAACTGCCTTGTGTGATGGCAAATGGCATACTTAAATGGTAAAAGGCTTGATCTCTATCTCAAAACATTTGACATACTCACACTGAAGATGGAAAAGATTTTTTCCATATGGTTTTTGATGGCTTCAGAGCAAAGACTGTGTACTAAGAAGAAGTAGATTTTAGCTCAATATAACAAACTTCTTTCCAAATATGGAGGTGCTCTGAAAGTTGAATGAGATGCCTGATGGAACGATGTTTCTCCTGTTACTGTAAGTGCTTATAAAAAAGGTAGATAAATACCCTCTCGGGTGGATTGCTGTGGGCAGGAGCTTTCCAATTCAACATTTCTATCACTTTAGTCCTATCTTCCACCCAGCATAGGAATTTCCTCCATAGCATCCTTGGAAAATGAGTATATATTTGTTAAGTGTGCATATTACTAGCTGCTGCTTGATCTTATAGAGGCTACAAATTATAGATTTATAGAATAACTTTCTTGGAAAAGGTATGGGGAATGATTTCCAGGGTGCAGGTGGAAGAACCTCATTCAACCAATAAATTAGCAGGAAGAATATCCCTAAGTTTGAGAATGTACTAAGATTCAAGTTCTAGTACTTACTGTTTCTATTTTATCTTCTATTAAAGATACATAAATTATTGTGTGCTGATTATGTTAATGTTTAGAACTTTATAATTTGAAAAGTATTTTCATATTTTAAACATTTAGACTTCAGAAAAACTTCACTATTATCCCATTTCATAGAGGAAGACAATCAGAAAACAATAGATACTAAAACTTGAATTTTCTTCTTTGTTCTGAGACTATGTTAAAGACTTTACATGCTTTACTTCTAGATCCTATAATACCTATACAAAGTGGTCATCATTTTCATTTTATTCCAGGAAGCTTAGAGTAGTAACATAGACCAAGGTGTGAAGCAGCAGGTCCCATAAATGGGGCCACTACTAGCAGGACAAATGGTCAAATATTCAGATAAAAAAATATAAGAAACAAGAGTTTAGGGTTCATCAACACTCAGTAAAACATGAGGATGACATGGTGTCTGGCCTCAAAGAGCTCATGATCTAGAAGGACCTGGGTCACATGTCTGCTTTTTGGCCTAGGGACCTCAGCAACCAGCCCAGAAGTTCGTCTAATGTATTTAATGTAATCTTGACAGTAACCTTGCAAGAAAGGTATGTAGAGATTGAAGACTTGCCAAAAGCGACACAGTTACTGGATAGCAAAGCCTGAACTTGTAGTAATTCTACTGAAATGTAAAGTTTCGTATTTTTCCAAAGTCTCTAAACTTAGCTGAAAATTGAGCTCAATAAATTTTATTATTCTCATGCTTAATTAACTCTTTGCCTACAAAAGCTGCTTCCATCTTTTCCCATGTCACTCAAAAGCTCAGATTTCAACAAATAAACTCCCACTTTAAAAAAAAGATTTCTAGCCATTGCCCACATTCCATCTCAGAATTTATCTTCCTTTACTCACCCTGGACTTCTGTCCCTTCTCCTTTCAAAAGAAGTCATGTGTCTTCATCCTAAGGTGAACTTCTCTACTGGGTTTGACTCAGATGAGTATAATGGAGAGAACACTCATGGAATTAGCACCACTGCCCTGGAGTCCAGGCTCTACTGCTGGTTTCTGGTAATACAGGGTCACTTTCCCATGCAGGGCAATTTTCATTGTGTTTTTTTTTTTTTCTTTTTAGAGAGAATTCACTATATCTAATTTAACTATAATAATACCCTTGAGTTAGGCGCTATTGTTATGTCGAATATATTGTTATGTGCACTTATATGAAACTGAAACTTTGAGAGATTAAGAAATTCAGCTAGTAGCATACAGAGAGTAAGTGATACAGTTGCAATTTATCCCCAAATCTGTCAGAACCTATTGAATTCTCTAATCTGTGGCTCCCCTTCCCCAAATTCCTTTTCTATAAATTGAAAGAGTTGGTTCAATCAACTTTATTTTATTTCTAGTGATGTTTCTTTTAAAAAAAAAGATATGAGGAACCCAAAATATATAAGGAGAAAAGGCAGTGTTTAGAGTATTTTTGAGTTCAAACATATTTTTATAGATTTACATATATATTTATTTAATGTATACCTATTATAAAGTCAACCAAAATATTTCAAAATTATGTGTCAATACATGTAAAGTTTTATATTTTTCCAAAGTCTCTAAACTTAGCTGAAAATTGAGCTCAATAAATTTTATTATTCTCATACTTAATTAACTCTTTGCCTACAAAAGCTGCTTCCATCTTTTCCCATGTCACTCAAAAGCTCAGATTTCAACAAATAAACTCCCACTTAAAAAAAAAAGATTTCTAGCTATTGCCCACATTCCATCTCAGAATTTATCTTCCTTTCAATATAATTTTGAAATCGGGGTTATAAAGGATAATTGGTGTCTGAATCCAGCTATTCCATTGATTTGTTTTGGTTTTATGGCACAAAAATCCTGATTCAGATAGAGAAGTTATTTACAAACGATAACAGTTTTTCAGTGGTTAAGCTTATTCTTCCATTAACAATTAGTCAAGATAAAAAGAAATAATAAAATCTTTTTTTCTCAAGGTGAACTCACCAACATCGAATAGCTACTCACTTTGCTTACTTGGTAAGTGTTTCATTTGGGGAGTATTAATAAACTGGCTTCTATAGAGTTGGGTGAAATGTCTTTGGAAGGAAATACTTTTCAAATATATCTGATAACAATATAAGAGTTCTCAGTTATTTTATTAAAAAAAACTCAGATGCCTTAGCACCTCTGTCTGTCATATTTCAAGGCTGTAAAAATCTACTTTGTTTTCCATTCAGTAGAAATTTCAAGTTTCAGTTTCCTTGCTGACACCTTATTTGCAATTATAAGCATGAAAACACCAGGATTCTGAAAAGCTGTTGTATTTTTGCTAGCTACTTAATAAATGGAGTTCCTTCACTGATACACACATTTTTTTTCTTCCTTAAAATCTTTGAAATATTTATACTAGCACCTTGCCTTTAGTTCATCATAAAACCTTTCTGTAAAGAAGGCTATCCTGGAACATACTGCTAGTGTAATTACCAGCAACTCTGAACAACTGCAGTTTTAAGGCTGCATCTTAATATAACTGATTATTTATATGGCCCGATCCAACACTGTTTAGAAAGATGCTTGCATGTTTGCAGGAAGTTAACACCTAGTGTTTGGCTATACAATGCCATCAAACAGTCATTAGACTACTTGAACACATTGGATAGTAGCTTTAAAGCAAGCGATTACATCCGTGCTTTTCCCAGACATTGCTTTCATATCAATTACTCTTTGGCCAGTTTAAGGTAAACTATCTTCTTTGTTTTCACCTGCGTGAACCCAGTATAGAAAAATAAGAATCATGTTGAAAACCACACTATTAGTAGTAAAGCCCACGAAAAAGTTCACAAAGTGACTACTTTTACTAATCCGTTCTGTAATTTGGATGTTAAAAGTTTCATTCCCATGTAGACATATCAACAGAAAATGGGACCAAGCGAATTTCAGGACTTCACAAAACAGAATTTGAAAACTATAAAATCCTAAAATTTCCAAGTTTCCTTCCAGTCCCAGCTTTCTATGTTTATGGCTATTTTACTGTGATCATATTATTTTCTCTGAAGTTTCTAATTCTCTTTGCTCATTCATTTTTAGTCTTCTCCACTGCCTCCTTTCTATCAGAGAATATGCACCTTTGAAATGTGGCAAGTCTTACTGAGTAACTTAATATTTAACTTTAATTTAAATGGAAATAGCCACATGTGACTAGTGTCTACCATGTTAGACAGTGGAGATATAGAATAATACATGCTTTTAGAAAGTATTAATATAAAACAATCAATGGAAGAATAAATTCAAAAGGCCAGTAAACATATGATTACTCAGATATCAGTTTTCCCTTTGCAATTGACAAAAAACAAGATTGGCAATATATATTTTTGTTAAGGTGGAGGAAAACGGATTCTCTCATACTCTCTTGGTGGGAGGGTATTAATAGGATCTTTGGAGTCACTCTGGAAGTATTTATCACCATTTTTTTTTTTTTTACTGTCTATATTCTTTTCTCTAAAATTCCAATTCTGAGTATCCACCTTACAGAAATACTGGCATAAAGATGGACAAGAAAGTTCATTGCAACACCATTTGTATTATTGAAAAAAGTTGAAAATTCTTACATGTGAGACCACATGAGCAATACATTGCACAACTCCAGGGGACATTCTTCACCCTGTAATCTGTATGGATGGTAAATTTTATGTGATACACTCTGAAAACCCTGATATCTCTAACAATGTCAGAAAAGTTAAATGGGTTATAGTACATCTCTTCTACACTACAGAATATTAGACGGTAAAAATAATGGAGTAGAGCTATATGTACTTGTGTGGATGTATGCAAGCTAGACTGTACCAAAGAATACCACTTGTAGATTGTGCAATAAAATACCACTTATATTTAACAAAGCAATGACATTCAAAACAACAAAACAAAACAAAATTGTATATGAGAAAATGTAGGATAAAGTTTAAGAGTATGGGCTGTGGAACCAGATTAAGATGGAACTGTATCTCTGAAACTCACTAACTATATTTCCTTGGAAAAATTGCAAAGCATTACTCTCTTCATCTGCAAAATGGGCGTAACAATAGTGCCTACTTCATGAGGTTATAATGAAGACCAAATAAGTTAACATATAAAAAACCTTTGGAAGAGGGTATGGCACGTACTGAACAGTACTAATATTACTATTATTATGGGCATTATTATTACAACATATTTGTGTGTACTTGCATAGGAACACAAATATGGAGAGAGATATCCAAAAGAATATACACCAAATTGTTAACATTTCCTTCATCACCAAAAGTTCTACTTGACAGCACTATTCTAGATATTAATCTTTTATTTTGTACTTTACATGTATTTCTTCAAGACTGTTGCTTGCCTTTTAAGATGGTTGGTGTCTTTTGCAATGCAAATATTTTTAATTTTATGTAGTCTAATATGTTAATTTTTTATTGGCCTCCTTGTTGGCCTGCCTTGCTTAGAATAGTTGTCTAAGTAAAAATTTGGAAAAATGAAATGATCAGGTTACACTGGGAGTTTAATTCTTAGTGTTATCATTTGGCTGCAGCTCAGAGGCCAGTGCCCCATTTAATTGGGGCCTCTGTTCCCTAGTTGTCATGACTCCCTTTGCTCCCTCTCACTGCCCGTATGCTGTTGGTATTTTAGCCATGATTGCCTGTTTGTTTTCCTTATAGGAGAGAGCTACTTCTTGGTCCTGTGTCTCTATCAAAACTGAAAATGTCAAAGATCAACCAAAAAAAAAATGCATTTTGGGTTGTCTCACATCAAACCTACTTCTTTCATTTATATTCCTGTTTACCTCTTTAGATATCTGAATGTCTGATTGATCTGGGTGTCTATTCCTATGTCCAGTTTAAAAATTATTATGACATTCTATAATCTGTTCTATATTTTGGATTAAATAATTAAATACTATTTATCTGTTTTTTAACCATATTAGTTAAACAATTTTTAACTAATATAAATATGGTTTATCTGTTAAATATTGTTTATTTGTTTTTCCAACTCACTTAAAAACCATGTCTTGAGGTCCTGTTTAAAGAAAAATAGCAACTAGTAAACTAGTAAATAATAGCAACTAGTAAATATGGCAACTAGTAAACTGTTGCCATATTCTCGCAATAGTCTTGTGAATAGCTATAGATTAGGAACCTAGATCATAGACAGGTTAAACAATTTGGCCAGAGTGACACTGCTAATAGTGGTAGAGTCAGAATTTGAATTCTGCTACTGATATCCCAGAGCACAGCACAAACTCTGGAGCAAGTAATTAATTTTTAAGGAAAAAAAGTAAGGAAAAGAAAACATTTTAAGTAAAGTAATTTTTGTAGGTTTGATAATTACTATTTTTCTGTATCTTCATCAGTTTTCTAGTTTCAAATTTATTAGTTAAAGTTGTTGAGTGTAGTTGCTTATGACATTTACTAGCTTTCAACATCTATTTTCATGTCTCCTGTATTGTTAATAAGACTGTTCATGGAAATCTGTTCTTCTCCCTCTGATAATACTGGCCAAAAATCTGTCTACTTTATTAGTCTTTAAAAAGAACACATTAAAAATTCTTATCAGTATGATCTGTTTTTTTAAATAGATTTTATTTTATTCTTTAAAAATCTTCAATAATTCCCAAGTCACATTTCTTTTGCATTATTTTGTTTCTCCTTTAAGATTCTTGGGTGAAGGTCTGACTCATTTATTTTTAGTCTACTTTTTTTGTTATACAGAGTTCTGTGGCTTTGCATTTCCTTGTGTGTGCCCCATTTGGCTTCTGTCCACATGTTTTATTATGAAAAGCTCTCCTTTTTATCATTTCTGAATTATTTTCACATTAAATTTTGATTACTTCTTTAACCTAGAGGTCTATCAAAAGGTAGGCTTAAATTTCCAAATAGACAGATTATTTATTCTTCTTTGTTTTTGGATTCTGTGATAGAGAAAATGCCATGAGTTTACCCAACCTTATTTCAGGTCTTTTCTTTTCTGGGCAGGTGGAAGCTCGTACTCCCTAACACTTGCAGTTAGACAAGAGCACAAGACTAATTCTGGCCAATAAAGTGTGAGCAGAAGACATGTACAAGCTGAGTCAGTGAAAAGCCCTATTTCATTGCACAGGTCTTTGCTCTTCTGCCCTCTTGAGGGGTGAAGGCTAAGTCCTTTGTCAGGATAGCTGAATCACAGAGTGAAAGAATCTTTATTGGTGAGGAGAAATAAACCAGAGGCATACCTAGAATGGATTTTGCAAGAAAAATACATTATTGTTTGGGGCTACTATTTTGGGGTTTGTACCTTTATTTAGTACAGCCTATACTGATGAGTGCAAATCATTATTATTACTTCTGTCAACATCTTCATAGTCATTGGTATGTTCTCCTACCAACAAATTAGGAAACATTTCCTAAATTGTACATGGTAGCAACACAGTCAAACCAAAAATGTTCAGTAGAGGGGAAAGCCAACAAACTCTACGGTACCATCAATTTAATGAAGTAGCTGTACTTGTGCTCTTAGTCTTCTATATGCAAATGTAGTGTCATCCATTCAGTCATTCATTTACATTTCCCAATCCCCTATTCTTTATGGGATCTTGTGATGAGCTCTTTGGAATCCCACTATGAACAAGAACCCACCATGAAAGAAAGTGACACGTTTTTCTAAAATTTCTGAATAAGAATGAATAAGGATGATCCAAAGCCAATGTTCTTTCCAGCATCTGTGGCCTTTGATTCCCCAATTGGCTGCATCACCCATCTTTCTCACTCCCCCCATGATCATGGTTCATTATTGAATTTTTCTGATTTTGATTATTTTTCTAATTATCTCATGTTTTGGGGGTTTTATTTTTAGCCTAAATGCTGCCTCTGATTTGAGCATTTTTTTGCACATGCTATTGTTTGCAGACACATTTTGGCTGAGACCTCATCTGATGAGCCATTTGTTAGTTCTGATTGAGTAGGTCACTTGTGGGCTCAATTAACCACTTGCCCTTCATCTGATGGTGCAAGTGGCCGATTGCACCTGCAATTAGCTAATTAAGGGTTTGGTCATTTCCATAGGCAATTTTGCCTTTAATTGTGGGACTGCACAAGCTTCCTTTCATCATTTGAGCATATACCAGCCCATAGGGGCAGAGGATGATGACTTTAGATGAAGGTAAAGTAGTAAAAAGAAAATCTAAAATTTTTATGCTCTAATGCAATTGTCCAAATTAGATTAAATATACGATTAAAAGTCTTGAATTTTTTCTGTTCGTATATTTTAAGGTCTCCATGTAGATGATTCTAAAATATTTTGCATAATGGCTATCTGTCTAAATATTTAGAATTCCTGAATTGATTTTGTGTGTGTGTGTGTGTGTGTGTGTATGTGTGTGTCTGTACATGCACATGTTGGGGGATTATGTATGTGAACTCATCCCAAGAATTTGCAATCCTGGTCTGAAAGACCTGAAGGTACAACAGAACATAAATCATTCTCTCTTACAGAGTAATCATAGGGTAAAAGAAGGCTGTAAGCTCGAGAGGAGATGAGGGAATCCATCACTCCTAGCCTTTTGATAAATGCTTTACAAATGGCACTTAGTGGGCTGAATATTTCATACAAGAACCAGGGAGCAGACTGGAAGGTACATTTTTTTTTTAACTTAATGCCAGGACAAAAGAACTGCAAACATCTCAGAACCCCTCTTCTGCCTGTAACATAAGCTGAAACCAGTCGAGTTCTTCTCATCTAGAAAGTAACCAGTTCGTAGACGACAATCAGAGAAAGCACTTATTGTCCAGAGTTTTCATTGTATGTAATCTTTTGGAATCACAGCCACACAGCCAATTTCTATGGCCCATCTGTCAGGACATTGAAATTGCTTTATTATACGGAACCTGCTCACAGATTCTGTGGAATCAGTAAGGAATATTTACCGAGTGTCATCTGAGATCTCAGAGGTTCCATAAAACACTTAATTAACATACAAAATCCACTTCAGCTAAGCCTATACCTACTTTCTGAATATCAGTTACTGATTTGATTACTCCTGAGGCTCGGGTTGGCATGGGGAAAAATTGCAGAAGCTACTAGAGAACAAGCTAGAGGGAAAGCAAGGTGGGCAGCCTCTGACAGCTGCTATTTTCTCCCCCGGGCGTAAGAGCTGGTGACATAGCCCCACCACAGAAACAGAAAAAAGGTCTGCAGAGCTGCTTTTATTTGTTTCTTCATCTTTCTGTTTTGTTTGTAATAAGCAGGAGTGCTGTCTTGCATTGAAAATTAATTGTTCGTGTTTTATCTGACTTGCTTTTCATGTTTACCACTTATAAGCTGTGTGATCTTATGCAATTTACTTAACCTCTCTGGGCCTCAGTTCCTTTTCTTTTTTAAAGAAGATAAATATCTCACTCAGGGAGTTATGATGAATACATGAGATAATTTAAGATTAGGTGGACTTTCTCCAGCACTGTCAGCCTGTGGTGGCTAGAGACTAGCCCCTTAAGATCAAGGAGTATTGCTCATGAATAGTGCTCAGAATGTAACAGAAATATTTCGCACAGATGGGATACCGGAAATATAATTGTTGATTTACTGCATAGAAATTGATGAGGTTACATCAGCAATAGCAATGGTGGTTCTATAGCTTTGGGCCTCTTGTGTACACATGACCTCATCTCCATGTAGTGAATTTTCAAGGGTTTATGGCCATCTTCGGGGTGTCTCCTTCCTGGCACTATTATTACTATTCTGTCTCCAGCAGGGCATTTGTTGAGTGCCACTAAAAACAGGCAAACAATTCCTGAAAGCAAACAGGGCCTGGGGCTTCAGAGACATTCTGAGGAAAAGCAGAGAAGAAAGTCCCTCTCTCTGCTTAAGGGCACATTCCATCACAGGGGTCCTATTGCAGGGCTGACGTTTATGATTCCGATTATTGGGTGTCTCCTTTTGCCTCCTCATTCCAGAGGACTCAGATATGATTAATCCCACGGGGCCTGTGCTTAGAGAAAAATCCAACAGCCACCACACCTATCTTAGAATGATAGTGCTGTCTCCACTGGGCTGGCTTCCTCTTCCCTGAGTTTGCTCCCAGGAAACTCCTCATGCTCTTATGCAAAAAGGCATTTGGCAGACCTGTCCCATACTTGTCAGACATCTCCAGACATGTCTGAATCCCTGCTTAGGCTCATGCCGAGACCCCAGTTATAAACATAAAACTTGTATAGCATTTGATGCAGAGTAGAATTTTTTAAGTGTAGATCTCTTTCCTTGTTCTGGAAACCAGATTATACATTGAGATTGTGGGTTGTTTCTCAGATTTTCATTTATTTTTTTCTTTAAATACAACGGAATTTCCAAATTAAAGTGTTTTCAATCACAATGAAGGAGTCAGACTTCTCGTTTCAGTGACTCTAAATACTGGTTCTACAGAGGAATGGAATAGGCTTCAACTTCAAGGTGTATGTTTCAAAATGTGTCTTCTTTAAGACAAAATTGGTCCTTAAGAGTTCCCCTAATGTCATTTTATGTATCAAACAAGTTGACCTCCAAGAAACCTTACTTTTTCAGTCAATTTAGGCTAAGTTTGGCTGAGGTAGCAAATGATCCCCAGTCTCAGGGGTTTACAACAATAAAAGTTTATTTATCACTGGCTTACATGTCCATCATGGGTTGGCTATGGCTCCATGTCCTTTTCACAGCAAGACTCAGGATGGAGCAGCCCTTCTCTGGAGCATACCAAAGAAGAATTGGACCTATCCTATAGTTGACCGGAAGCCGCCTAGTGTTTTTAAGAGGAGAATAACGTTACTAAGTTGAAATGATCACTCTGAGGCTAGGGTGGAAGGAACATGAATTGCAAAGGAAGAAATTGGTAGCAGGGGAACCAATTACAAGGTATGTACCAAGTGTTATGAACAGGATATGTAATAATGGTATTATCGAATATTGTTTCCAGCATGATATATCCAGTAGGCCATGGAGAGGACATAGCTTGCACCCTTACTTCCAGACTGTCTATTAACAAGAAATAAAGGCAGGCCAGATTAGTGACCAGTTGCCGTAGAGACAGGCTAACTCCTGGAATGCACAGTGAATGCAGGGCACAGCACAAAAAGCCCAACAAAGACTTCTGGCTTGTGTAAAATGACCCGCCACTCCAGAAATACCTTTGGGTTCTTGGAGAGAGGAATTGTTGCCAGCCTGGAGGCTGCAGCGGGAGTTCAGCATCTTAGCAAATGAATTTTTGTCTTCTTGCACCTGTCGGTGCCCCATAATGTCCTGCTAATCTCTCAGCCTCATTTGTCCCAGGGCTTGCTTTCCATCCGATGGAACAACTGGCAGCTCAGGCAGTTACGATGGAGAGGCACCCTCTTCGAAATATACACAGGGCTTTATTTTTCAGGAAGCTTGCCTGGGTTCGCTCTCGAAATTGTATTTTTGGCTTTGCTAGGCATCTCTCTGAGGTTACCATTCGTAGATACATCCGTTGAAATTTTAAGAGCAAGTCTATGGCTTCGGGGGAGGGAGTGGATGGGGTCTTAGGTATTTAAATGGGCTCTTTGTAATCTCTCTCTCTCTGTGGTTCACTGAGCAAACTAGCCTTGTAGCACGGCATTGATCATCTCCCCACAGCCTCATGAAGAAGAATGAGCAAGCTGTGAGAGATTTATCTCCAGGCTGGACTCTCCTCCAGCTGTGAGTGACACAGTCAAAGAAAGCCTGTCAGTGCCACCCCCGTGGTGGGGCCGAGGCTGGAAAGATGTCCCCTCCATCAGAATGGGCCGGAGGTGAGAGAACCCCCTTGATTGACAAGCCCCATCCCCAAAGTGGTAAAAGAAGGGGCACTGGCACCGAAGGAAGCTTTGGGGTGGGCAGAAAAGAGAGGGAGCATCATCTAAACAATTTACTGTAGTTCTGTTCTCCTCATTCAGTTCCGGGAACCAGGCTGCAGCCACATCTGTGAGCCTTCAGCTCGGCTCAGGCTCAACGTGTCTCTGGGTGAAGAGACTTCTCAGATTTCAGGAGTCCTGCAAGGCTTTGGAATGCTTGCCACTGAGGAATTTGAACATTAAAGGGTTCAAAGGTGGTTAGAAAATCCAGTCCTCAAATTGTTCAAAGAAAAACATGTCTTCTTGGTCTTACTTTTACGACTTGAACATGAGGATCAGCGGTACTAAGGATTCAGGGGTGTCTCAACCTTTACCTACCTAGCAAGCTCTTTCTTCTAAGAAAGTCTAAGAAAGTCAGTATTCTCTTAATTTTTACAAGCTGGGGAAGGAGGACGAGTAGTTATTTTATCTGGACACACAGAGCTGTTTTAGTGATATTCATAATGGAACATTGTAAATCTGAAGAGTCAAGGTTCAAATATGGGTCTCTTAGCATTTGACATATTTTTATTTTGGGTCCAGACGAAGCACATTTTTAATAGGCAGGACAACACTTACTGCCTTCAATCAGAGATAATACCAGACTGAGATGATATTCAGAGACAGCAAGTTGCATTTCAACTGAAGATAAATATGTCCCCATGAAATTTCACCCATTCTGGCTTTAAAACATGTCATGTCCAAGGTCAATTAATTGTACTTGCAACTTACAGCCAATCAGAAGGATGAGCTAGCATCAAGATTCTTTTGCAAAATGAAAATTTATCTTTAATCAGTGTTTTTCTTTTCTGGGCTGTTTCTCACTTGCAAAAAAAGTATATGCATTATTCAAAAATTAGAAAAAAACGAAGAATGGATTAGCAGTGGGACATGACAATGTACCAAGACATTTAAAATAAGTTATTCCTAAATGGATTCATGCCAAATGAAGAAGATTTCCACAGCATCTGCGACCTTGAAATTTAGCCTGAGATTCTGCTTCAGAAAAAAATGGCTGAGCTTCCTGATTGGGCAAGCCTTAGACTAGTGCCTTCCACTGAGTTATTTTTTTTATTTTTGAGGACCTTTCTGGAAGGTATGTAAGAAGAATAAGGTATAGATCCTGTCTTCAAAGAGATCACAGCCCAGGGGGAATATGAGCCCCAAGTGCATGAGTGTGCTGCATAATTTTCTCAGCTTTCTCAGATTGATCGTTTATAAAATTGGAATGAAAATATTTCTCATATCTTCCTCCCTGGCTACTTTGAGAATCAAAAAAGGGAGGCAGGAAGGAGAAGGAGGGAGGGAGGGAGGGAAGGAGGGAAGGGGAGAGAGAGAAAGAGAATATGAGAATGAGAATGGTTGGGAGGAATTTTGAAGACTTGTAAATTATTAAAAGGCTCTCTCTATACATTGATGGTTGTATCCGACTTTTAAAACCTGACAGGGCATCTTTGTGTGAAGTAGCCAATGTAGCACCCTTAAGAGAAATGCGCCTTATATTATTCCCTTTCCATGGTTGCCTAGAAACCATAATCTTATTTCCCTGGCCCTCCCTCTTTTCTTTTCTCTTGTGCATGTTGAGGGTCTGATTCAGAAGTGCTGCAGCTACAGATGTGTCCGTGGTCTGTCCATGGGGCATAGCGGGGGTGGGGACTTTCTATCTGTAGACTTTGAGCTAGACATTTTCATATTCATTATCTCATTTAATTCTCTCACAGAAACCTTATGAGGTTTACTGCTCTCATTTCATGTCCAAGGAAACTGAGTTTCAGAGAAGTGAAAACATTATCCCAAGGTCACAAAACTAATAAATAGCAGAGTCAGGTTTGAAATGGTCTGCTTTGACTTTGGTTTTCTTGAGATGAAGTAGTCATGAAGGCGGGTTCTGGTTCTGGTTTCTTCCTTTGAGTCTCCGAGCTTTTCACCTGTTTATTGACCTATTTAGCAACGCACATCAGGTTCCCAGACTCTGCCTAGGCTCTGCTCATGAATCTAAGATACTGGGGATGGGGATGAGGGGTGATACAAAGAGTCAAGAAAGCTAAGTTCAGATCTCAACTTCATTGCTTACTAAACTGAGTTCTAATGCTCTCATTTGCAAAATAGTGATAGTAACATGGATCTCCTGTGAGGGTTCAGTAAGGAAAGATGGGTTAGAATGAAGTCAAGGCTCCTGGCCCATAGTAGAAGGTGCTCAGAATGCTGAATTTGAATCTGAATTCTGATTCCAATATCTTCTGGGATCAGCCCAGACCTGGCTATGTCCTGGAAACATAAGTTATATTCAGGGCATTTTGTGTCATATTTGGCAGCATGGAATCCCAGTTTTCCTAGGGCTTCTTATGTAGACAAATCCACTAGAAGATGACATAGCTTCAAATCAAACACTTCACTGAAAGACTTAGGGTCCATTTAATTCAGTGGTTTTCCAAATTGTTTTTATTAGCAAATGCTTATTTTTAAAACAAGTCTGATAAAGAACTGCATTATACAAAACTGACCAATGAGATCTTCTCTACATGGAGAGATGCTGAGAGCCCTGGAACCTACCAGCTCAGACTTTTAACACAGTTTCTCCTCCTAAACCCTGAGGTTTTGTAGAGCAGGGTTTGAAAACCACTGGTAATACTAACAATCTCACTTTGTAGACAAGGAAACTGAGGCCCAGGAAGAGTTACTTACTAGAATGAATCCATCTGCTCTAATGTATAAACAAATCATCTTCAACAACTTAGCTTGATCTTATATTTGCCTGTATAGCAATATGAGAGAAAAATGCATGTGTTTTATTTCTCTTTACAAAGGGATTTATTCTCCCTCCCTCTCTCTCTGAGATTATATAATAATGACTATGTTCAGTAAGATGATTCTAACATTTAAGTGGAAATGCAGAAAATAGAATATCAAAAGCAGTTTGGAAAAAGACATTGAAGGGTTTGTACTACCTGATTTCAGGATGCATTATAAAGCTACAGTAATCAAAACAGTATAGTATTAACATAAGTGTATCCATAGAGCTCAGGGAAACAGAATAAATTGTCTAGAACAGACTCAAAAATATGCCAAGGTAATCCAATAGAAAAAGAATAATTTTTTTAACAAGCTAGATAGGAACAATTGGATCTGGATATGGGAAGAAATGAATTTTGACATTTATGTTATATCATGTACAAAATTAACTCAAAAGGGATTCAAAGCCTATATATATATATATATATATATATATATATGAGATATAATTTCAAGAAGAAAACCTAGGAGAAAAATCTTTACAATCTTGAAGGCAGGAATTTCTTAAGACACAAAGTGCAATAACTATAAAAGAAAAAAATGTTTGAAATTATAAACGAAAATGTTTTTGCTCTTTAAAAGTCACTGTAAGCTGGACATGGTGGCTCACACCTGTAATCCCAGCACTTTGGGAGGCTGAGGCAGGTGGGACACTTGAGGCCAGGAGTTCAAGACCAGCCTGGCCAACATGGTGAAACCTCATCTCTACTAAAAATACAAAAATTAGCCAGGTTTGCTGGTGCATGCCTGTAGTCCATCTACTCGGGAAGGTGAGGCACAAGAATCATTTGAATCCAGGAGGTGGAGATCACGGTGAGCCAAGATCATGCCACTGCACTCCAGCCTGGGTGACAGAGCGAGACTCTGTCTCCAAAAAAAACCAAACAAACCCCACAAAGTCACTGTAGGGACTATGAA
Source organism: Hylobates moloch (assembly GCF_009828535.3). Classification (NCBI taxonomy): domain Eukaryota; kingdom Metazoa; phylum Chordata; class Mammalia; order Primates; family Hylobatidae; genus Hylobates; species Hylobates moloch. Next base: position 78,440,480 of record NW_026652285.1, read on the forward strand.
AATGCAAGCCAGGACTGGGTGTGGTGGCTCACATCTGTATTCCCAGCACTTTGGGAGGCTGACATGGGTGGATCACTTGAGGTCAGGAGTTCGAGACCAGCCTGGCCAACATGGCAAAACACCGTTTCTACTAAAAATACAAAAATTAGCTGGGCTTGTTGGTGGGCGCCTGTAATCCCAGCTACTTGGGAGGCTGAGGCAAGAGAATCTCTTGAACCTGGGAGGTAGAGGTTGAGGAGGTGGAGGTTGCAGTGAACCAAGATCACACCATTGCACTCCAGCCTAGGTGACAGAGTGAGACTCCTCTGTCTCAGAAAAAAAAAAAAAGGCAAGCCATAGTTCAGTGTAGTTCTATATAGGTATAGTTCACAATACCTACATGTGACCAAAAAACTTGTTTCCAGACTATGAAAAGAACTCATTCAAAGCAATAATAGGAAGATAAATAGCCCAATAAAAAAGGACAAAATATTTGAACAGACACAAAAAGAAACACAAATATCCACTAAAGCATGTGAAAATATGCTCGAGATTGCTAATCATCAGGAATGTAAGTAAAACCAAAACAACAGATTACTACACATCCCTGAATGACTAAAATTAAGAGGACTGATAATACCAAATGTCAGCAGAATGTGGAACAATTAAACTCTAATACATTGTTGGAGGGGCTATAAAATAGTATAGCCAGTTTAGAAAACAATTTGGCAGTTTCTTGAAAAATTAAAATTCACTTTACCACCCAACAATTCCACTCCTAGGTATTTACCCAAGAAAAATGGAAACATATGTCTACAAAAAGACTTGTACAAAAATGTCCATAGCAGCTTTGTTAATGATAACCACATACTGGAAACAACCCAACTGTTTATCAACAGGTGAATGAATAAACAAATAGATGTATAATTCTGATACAACAGTAAAGATAAATCTTAAAACTAATATGCTGATGAAACAAGCCAGACACAAAAGCCAGACACATCCATATTGCATGGTTCCATTCATATAAAATTCTAGAAAAGGCAAAAACTAATATATACTTACGGAAAGAATTGGCCCCAGTACTAATTAGGGTTGGGAACAAGGATTTACTGTAAAGAAGCACAAGGTAATTTCTGAGGTTGATAGAAACATTCCACCTCTTGGATGGTATTGATATGAATGTATACATTTGTCAAAACATCTTTAAACTGTATGTTTAAAATGGGTGAATCTTATTGTGTCTAAATTACACCTTAATGAAGATTTAGAAAGTGAAATATTTTGCTATGATTATAATGTAAAAAAATCTTTAATCACTTTGACGAAAGCAAGATAAAAAAATTGTGGGCAGTCTGATTATAACTTACTAAAGTATGCATAAAATACTGATTGAAAATTCAACAAAAATCTGTTTAGGGTCATGATTAGCCATGACCTATTTCACACTCAAATAATTTTCATTGAGCTTTCATTTGAAATTTTAACCATTTCACTGATGTCACACAAATAAAAAAGTATCTGCTGATACACCTCAAAGATATATGAATCTGCAAATATTCAGAACCATTTTTGGCAAAAATGATACTACAATAGTAGCTGCAAAATTAAAGGAGAGAACTAATAGATTTTTATTTAGCAAAACTAGATTTTGAAAAGCAATGTTTTAAAATATAGTATTACCTAGAAAAATGTCTAAATCCTATACATAAGCCAGAGCCCAGGGACTCGTCATTACAAACTTGTACTCTAGACTAGTTTGAGATGGTCTAGATTCTAGTCTTGTCTTTGGAAACTCAATTAGTCTAGGGAAATCCAAAAGTTAAGAAACTCTCTCTGTCGCAAAAATACGGCCAAACGAGCAAGTTTGTTTCCCCCTGAACTTCACATTACATCTCATCTCAGGGTGATTTATTCAAATTCTCCCAATCCAAGCACTCCTGCATAGTCTTTTCCTAGGAACAAGCACTTCAAAGTTTTACAGAAGAGCATACAGAAACTTTATTATTAAGGGGGATATATACAGTAGAGAAAGTAATTTTAAGTAGTCCATTTGAAGTTTTAAAGTTTTGGGTATGTAAAATCTCAGCAGCATAGCAAAGTGTAATCTTTGGGCTATGTAACTTCATTCAATTCCCTCTATTTATATAACTACCTAGGGTTGACATCAAGCATATTTTTTCAAAACGTCTTCTAATTCCAGGTTTGCAATTCAACTGGAAAAAAATCAAAGACACCTAAGAACATTTTATGACTTAAAAAGTTTTCTTTTCTTGAAATAAAAACTACTGCTGGAGATCTCTCCTCCCATATCTTATCAGCTCAACTACCTAGTGTGATTTGAATCACTCGAACCTCAGCTTAAGGAAGAGAGAGAGAGAAAAGAAAAACCTTTGGTAAAGTAAGTTCCTTTGATCCTTTTCTGCTACTTATGAAAACTCACACTGTATGTTTAACACATTCCCAACAAGCCAGGATAATGAAGCACATGGGACACGGAGACTTAATTCCATGTCTGTTTCTTTATTTAAAAAACACACATACTCTATGGGCTGGGCGAAGAATAGACCAGACTAGCTAGGAGTGAACAGTAAGAAGCAGTTGTGATTGCCGAGTTGGGAGATATCATTAAAAAGCAAACTGGGGAGCTCCCGTTTAGGATCTGAGGAGATTATTGATTCAAATCCTTTAAGGCATTCTTCAAAGGACTTCTTAAAAAGTTGTATTGTCTGAGGAGTTTGGGGAGAGTGTGTGAGTCAGTGTGTGTGTGTGTGTGTGTGTGTGTCTGTGTGTATGTGTGTTACACAAGGGTGGAGATTAGTGGTTGAGAGGGCTGTATCTATGTGAGGTACGGGGGTGATGGGGTGAGTTGTGTGCGTGGATTGTGAATAACTTTAAAGCCAGTCTGAATAAATAATTTCATAACAGGTTTTCTAGTTACTGACTTAGGTTTTGACTCCTTGATAATTCAGCCTCCATAGCTATAATCCAAGGTCCTTCATGAATTGGCCTTTCCTCTCCTTCCATACTATCTCCTACACTCCCCAGATTGCTGGAGCTAAGAGTATATGCTGTCAGATCCGACTGTCTGGGTTCAAATATGTGCTCATTTGCCAGCTATGTGGCATTGTGCAACCCAGTTAGCTTCACCAACTCTCAGTTTCCTCATTAATAACATAGAAATAATATCTACATCACGGGACTGTGGATTCTATTAGATAATTGCATATGATGTGTCTTAAGTGCTCAATATGGTCAGCTGTGCAACTCACAGACATTTTAATTCACTCAATATTTGTTTGAAAGCTTTCTGTGCGCTAGGTACAGACTGTTCTCCTTTCAGTTTGCATGTGAGACATTGTATTAGTTTTCTAAGGCAACCATAACAAAATACCACAGACCAGGTGGCTTAAACAATAGAAATTTACTTTCTCACAGTTCTGGAGGCTGGAAGTCCAAGGTCAGCGTGTTGGCAGTGTTGGTTTCTGGTGAGGCCTCTGTCCTTGACTCACAGATAGCACCTTCTCTCTGTGTCCCTACATGGCCTTTTCTCTGTGCAAGGATATCCCTGGTTTCTTCCTCCTCTTATAAGCACAACAGTTAAATTGGATTAGGGCTCACCCTAATGGCCTGATTTTAAATTAATTACCTCTTTAAGGACCTTATCTCCAAATGTGGTTGCATTCTGTGGGACTGGGAGTTAGGGCTTCAACATATGAATTTTGGAAGAGACATAATTCAGCTTTTTGTGGGTAACAAGTCATAACTCTGCTGTTTGAAACAAAGAGTTGCAGAGCCTGGAACGTGTTCCTCTATCTTTCCACTTGGTGATCTCCCTCTTACGTTCATTTAGCCCAGCTTATGAAACTATTTCCTCTGCACAGTTTCTGTTGAACTCACATACATAGCCAGATGCAATTCCTTACATATAATCTGTTATAGCAATTAGTATATTACATTTACTCCATCTAATACAGATACATATATAAATATACACAAATGTATGTATATATATATATGTACACATATAAACATATATGGATAGAGAAAGAGATGGGTTTTTTTTGTCCATTTCCCCAGCTAGAATGAAAGCTCCATGGAGAAAAGCCCTACTTTGATCACCACTGCCTTCCCAGAGCCTAGAACATAGCTTTGACAACAGTAAGTGCTGGTTTTCCTATTCTTATCAGCTTTGAGGTCCAATATTCAGTAGCTCCTTAAGAGCAGAAAGTGTGTCTGCCTACCCTCCATTGCTTGCTTAACAAATCTTTGTTGAACAAAATAATGAAGGTTTTTACAGGCTGACATTCAATTCTTTGAAATTACTTGTGTGGATTACAGTTGGAGAAGTTAACATGCTTATTTTGATCCAGAAGGAAGAACATAAACATACATCCTTTTGATTATGAGGCCATAGTTTAATGGGAAGAAAGGCTTCTGAGTAAAAACACTGAGCAGAGTTTGAGACCAATTGCTAACAGCATGTTCGTCTCTTTGAGATTTTCTTCTCTGCACACAAACTTGGTTTGATAGGTTTGACTGACTTGACCATGCCTTGAGGCAAAGAAATATGATAACCATGTACCTAGGGGTGGATTAAGACAAAATAAGGGGCCATCACAGGGCTCTATCCAATTCCGGCTCTCCACAACTCCCTCTGGGTAAATCCTATAGCTTACACCTGTCCAAGGCAGCAGAAACCTAGACCATCACATCTGTCAATGGCTGCCCAAATAATTAAAGCCATCTGTGCCCAGCATCTCAACACTTCTCAGAATCAGTGTACAGCTCCATAGTTTTTCCCTTAAGAAATAGCCGAAGAATCATGATGGTTAAACAATTTTTTTCAAAATGAAAATCAGAAAGATAAATTCTCTTCAATCCATTTTGACTTTATCAACAAAAAGTCCCATTAAATACAGCAGCTGAGATGTTAGGAAAGTCTTCACGATGGAGTTGCTAAATCTCCAAATCAAGTTAGAGGTCAGTGCATGTATTTGCCTGTATTGTTTTGTTCAGCATAGGGAATCCAACCTACCTGCTTTCTTTGTGTATCTAGTGATGAATATGTTGACTGATTGGAATGCAGCCAAATACTATTTCATGTTGCGTCTTCTCCTCAGGGTATTAAGGGGCCATGCAGGGCAGTATGGAAAAGAACAACACATGGTTAAGAACTCAGGCTCTGGAGTGAAACACACTTAAATGGTAGTCCGAACTTTGTCAATTACTTGACCTTGGGTAAATTACTTGACCTTGCTACGTTTGTTTCTTCATCTGTAAAATGGAAATGATAATATCTACTTTATTCCTTATGGTGAAGATTACATGAGAAAATCTATGTTACTTACCTACCAGACTATTGGCGCATGGTCAGCATGCAATAAGTGTTAGTTATTACAGTTTTTGTTATTGTGGTTGTTACTACTCCCACATCATACAACCTCTACTGAAAAGTCCTGGCTTTCAGTAGACTTAAAAAGGACAATGATTGTGAGACAGGCTCACAGTTTTCCACATTCAATAGAATTGCCATATTGTTGAGTCTGACTTGGTAATTAATTGGTAAAGTCTCTGAGATAAGGTGATATGATTAGCCCAGAACCATTCCACCTTTGATTACTCAATTAGAAACCAAACTTTATAAGATGCTTTCTATCTGCCAGATGCCATCTTAGGTTCATTTTCTCTCCAGTGATTATTTAAGCCCCAAGAGAATCCTGTGAAGTAGCTGTTGTGAATGCTGTCCCTCTCCTACACATTAGCCTATTGGCTTTCCAGTGGTCACACACCTAATATTGTCAAAGCCGTGAGTGTTTTGTGGACACATTTTTTTTTGGTTTTTTGTTTGTTTGTTTTTGTTTTCTTTTTTTTGTTTTTCCCTCTCAGAATCGTTTTGGTTAACCTCTTTTCACTCATTCTCAATAATCCAGTTTAATCCCTTTGGTTTGAGTGCGACTGAATTCATCCCTCCTGGGGCTTAAAGGGATGGTAATAAAGACCTAGGACTGACCAATCCTACTAGCTACAGAGAGTTCTGTGGCATGGCTAACTTATTTCTGAACAACTCACACTGAGAGAAAAGGGGCTTCTTTTCTCCTTGAAATTGCAAGAAAGTATATCCATGGAAACGTGGAGAACTTGAACATTATACATATTGCCACTCACCTCAAGCATACTTAAAAATGAAGATTCCACAGATGAAAGAAAAGAGAGAGATCTGATAACATCTTTTGAACCCTGAGATATAGATGTGCCTGAAACTAGTTAGGTAAAGTAATAGATTATCACTGTCTCAGGCTACGTTGAATTGAGTACCCTGCTAATACAGTTCTAGCCAACACAATTGGACCTGTAGAACTCCATACACCTTCATCGCACAATTTAAGAATGTATGGTTAGAACAAAGGATTCTTCTGTGCAAAAGGCTTTTCTACGCACCAGCCTTATTTGAGGGCACTAATATTCTCCTAAATAAGTTGGTATAACTCCTATATTTAGATGCATGTAAGTCCATAAAATGTCTATATATTCTTTAAACTGATTTGATTGATCTCCTCCTTAGATTTCAATTTCGTTTAGCAGTGAAGCAGCTTTATAGTTTATACAAAATAAAATACTTGAGATGGCTCTAGTATGGTTTCTAGTTTAGTTTAGTTTTGTTTTGTTTTTTAATAAACTGTAACTAAGTTTTTAGGGGAAACACTAACTTTGATGCCTGAAGATATATGTTGAACTACCAGCTCTGTTACTTTGCAGCTGTGTGAACTTGGACAAATAGTCTAGCTTTGTGGAACCTAAGTTTCCTTATTTATAAATGGATATAATAATACCTACTTCACAGGGTTAATACAAGAGTTAAATAAGATTGTGCTTACAAAACAGTAATATTCTGTAAATGATAATGCACTGACTTGGAATATAACATACAATGCAAAGTAGGCATGCACAATATAATTTTTTTTATACTTTAAGGTCTAGGGTACATGTGCAGAACGAGCAGATTTGTTACATAGGTATACATGTGCCATGTTGGTTTGCTGCACCCATCAACTCGCCATTTACATTAGGTATTTCTCCTAATGCTGTCCCTCCCCCAACCCCCAACCCCACAACAGACCCTGGTGTGTGATGTTCCCTGCCCTGTGTCCAAGTGTTCTCGTTGTTCATATCCCACCTGTGAGTGAGAACATGTGGTGTTTGGTTTTCTGTCCTTGTGATAGTTTGCTGAGAATGATAGCTTCCAGTTTCATCCATGTCCCTACAAAGGACATGGACTCATCCCTTTTTATGGCTGCATAGTATTCCATGGTGTATATTTGCCACATTTTCTTAATCCAGTCTGTCATTGATGGACATTTGGGTTGGTTCCAAGTCTTTGCTATTGTGAATAGTGCCGCAATAAACGTATGTGTGCATGCGTCTTTATAGTAGCATGGTTTATAATCCTTTGGGTATATACCCAGTAATGGATGGCTGGGTCAAATGGTATTTCTAGTTCTAGATCCCTGAGGAATCACCACGCTGTCTTCCACAACGATTGAACTAATTTACAGTCCCACCAACAGTGTAAAAGTGTTCCTATTTCTCCACACCCTCTCCAGCATTTGTTGTTTCCTGACTTTTTAATGATCGCCATTCTAACTGGGGTGAGATGGTATCTCATTGTGGTTTTGATTTGCATTTCTCTGATGACCAGTGATGATGAGCATTTTTTCATGTGTCTGTTGGCTGCATAAATGTCTTCTTTTGAGAAGTGTCTGTGCATATCCTTTGCCCACTTTTTGATGGGGTCATTTGTTTTTTTCTTGTAAATTTGTTTAAGTTCTTTGTAGATTCTGGATATCATTAGCCCTTTGTCAGATGAGTAGATTGCAAAAGTTTTCTCCCATTCTGTAGGTTGCCTGTTCACTCTGATGGTAGTTTCTTTTGCTGTGCAGAATCTCTTTAGTTTAATTAGATCCCATTTGTCTATTTTGGCTTTTGTTGCCATTGTTTATGGTGTTTTAGTCATGAAGTCCTTGCCCATGCCTATGTCCTGAATGGTATTGCCTAAGTTTTCTTCTAGGGTTTTTATGGCTTTAGGTTTAACATTTAAGTCTTTAATCCATCTTGAATTAATTTTTGTGTAAGGTATAAGGAAGGGATCCAATTTTAGCTTTCTATATATGGCTAGCCAGTTTCCCTAGTACCATTTATTAAATAGGAAATCCTTTTCTCATTTCTTGTTTTTGTCAGGTTTGTCAAAAATCACATGGTTGTAGATGTGTGGTGTTATTTCTGAGGCCTCTGTTCTGATCCATTGGTGTACGTATCAGTTTTGGTACCACTACCATACTGTTTTGCTTACTGTAGCCTTGTAGTATAGTTTGAAGTCAGCATAATGCCTCCAGCTTTGTTCTTTTTGCTTAGGATTGCGTTGGCAGTGCGGGCTCTTTTTTGGTTCCATGTGAACTTTAAAGTAGTTTTCTCCAATTCTGTGAAGAAAGACACTGGTAGCTTCATGGGAATGGCATTGAATCTATAAATTACCTTGGGCAGTATTGCCATTTTCATGACATTGATTCTTCCTATCCATGAGCATGGAATGTTTTTCCGTTTGTGTGTCCTCTTTTATTTCCTTGAGCAGTGGTTTGTGGTACTCCATGAAGAGGTCCTTCACATCCCTTGTAAGTTGGATTCCTAAGTATTTTATTCTCTTTGTAGCAATTGTGAATGGGAGTTCACTCATGATTTGGCTCTCTGTCTGTTATTTGTTTATAGGAATGCTTGTGATTTTTGCAGATTGATTTTGTATCCTGAGACTTTGGTGAAGTTGCTTATCAGCTTAAGGAGATTTTGGGCTGAGACAATGGGGTTTTCTAAATATACAATCATGTCATCTGCAAACAGAGACAGTTTGACTTCCTCTTTTCCAAATTGAATACCCTTTATTTCTTTCTCTTGCCTGATTGCCCTGGCCAGAACTTCAAACACTATGTTGAATAGGAGTGGTGAGACAGGGCATCCCTGTCTGCACAAATATAATTTTAAAGGTCTGGGTAAATACTTTTTCTTAAGAACCAGTTTAACTTGGTAACTAGTGTCATAGCCTGGGATTTTATGATTATCATTTTATCATTGTTTTATGATTATCATTGGACTTTTTCTCTTTGCAAAAAATTTTAAAATTATACAGAGTATACAAAGAAGAAACAATAATCACCCATACCTCCTCTACAAATCAATCATTTTCAAAATTTTTGGCATATTTGATTATCTTTTTTCAATATTTACTGGTTTAATTTTAAATTTATGCAAACAATAAATAAGGCAATTATAATTAAAAACATTTAGCCCATTACAGATTAAATCATAGTCTCCCAAAAACTCTGTGCCTGTACTGACATCTTCCCACCAATATTAAGGGTATCCTCCATGATAAATTTGTCTGATGCAATAATTCTCAAATTCTTTGTTTTTCACACATACTAGATATTGGGAGAAATATTAACTATTGGCTAGTGTTTGTTTATGATTGATTCATGTTAATATGTGCAAATCTACTTTATTCCTTTGAATACTTTATAGTAATTCAGTTTGTAGATTTGTATTCACCTATTACTCTAAAAATACATATTATAATTGTTTTTAGTTTTTTTTTCCATATGGGAAACAATACAATACTTCCTCAAGTATTTCATTTCTATATGCAAGTTTTTCTGCAAAATGGTAGGTAGAAAGAAATTTCTGGAGCCTCGGATAAATAATCTGATACTACCTTCTTGCCCTTCAGTTAGATTGTGCTAATTTAAAGACCATGAGTAGCTATACTTAATTTTACTCTTTTTGTCTACATTTGATATTATCAAACTTTTTATCTTTGTCAAACTGGTAGCAGAATGGTAGTTCATTATATAATTTACATTTTCTCACTGTTACTGAGGCAGAACCATTTTTATAGAGTGATTCTGAGTTTATCTTTTGTGATTACCTACCTGTTCATGTATTTTAAACTATATTTTCATTGACTTTTATAAGTTTAGATATATGCGAATTATTTAAAAATTTCAGATGCTCACTTTGGTCTGTTTTGTATCTGAATATTTTACAGCTGTAAGTATTTCCTCCCAGATTATTTCTTGTTTTTCATTTAGTTTTGTTTTGTTTTACCTTTGTTTATGGTATGTTTGCTTGCCATAGAGTAGTTTTAAATTTAGAATAATCAAATTTCCATTTTTTCCTTTTTATTTTTGCTACATATCTGATTTTTAAAAAGTCTTCTTGCCTCCAGGGTTATATTATTTTGTTTCATTATCTTCACATAAAATTAGTTTTATTTCTCCAAATATGGGTCTTTAATTCAACTTGAATTTATTTCTGCCTGTGAATAAAACAATGTTTAGGATTCTCAGCCTATACCATTGTTCTATATACCAGTTCTTGAAATAGCACCACACTATTTTAAGTACTGTAGTTTTTGTTTGTTTTTTTGGAATGCCTTAATTTCTGGAATGATAAGAATGGCCTTTGTTGTATTTGTAATGCTCATGTATAAGGCATAAAGGGGCTTCTAATTAATGAGCACAGCTGTGTGCTGAGCAAGGTGGGTGGAAGACCTTTTTATATTTTATCTCATAGTATGCTCATGTCACCTATATGAAGGAAGTGATATTAGCTGATCTTACAGATGAGGAGACAGAAGCTCAGTGGAGAGAGTTAACTTTCTCAGCATCACATAGCTTGTCAACAGTGGAGTTAAGATTTGAATACCATGTCTATCTGACTCCAAAAAGGATAACCTGGCATCTCTCACAGCTAGGTCCATACCATACTTGAAAAACATCAAAATACCTACTAATTCCTTTCTTTTTTTAAAGCTGTGTTATTCCTAATATTTCAGGAAGCTGAAAGATGACACTGTACTTTAATTAGCTATGTGTAAGTTGTGTTGAGGAGAAGAAAGATAAGGAAGCAGAGCCTGTGGTGAAGTTGACCAACTATTACTTATTTTAAGGAATAGTACGCCCTTCATCCCACCCCCCACCCCTTAGCCTCAAGCTTTCTTATTCTCCATAATTAGTTCCAAATGTTCTTCAGTTTTCGCCTGTCTTCTCCTTCTCTAGACAGAAACCTAATGCCAGCAGCGGGCACCAAGGCTTCCCTTTGGCCTTTGCTCTTTATGACCGGGTCACTGCCTTTAGCAATTAGAAAATCATGGACAATTTCAGCTGTCACACACTCCTGCATTTGACTCTGACCTCTACCTGGAATCTGAAGTTTCCTGGACCAATCTGCCATTTTCCCACATGGGATTCCTTCCTGGTGTTGCAGTGGAAAGGAATGTCCAAAAGACTTTGGAATAAGGGTGCAAAGGTTCCTGGCTATAGATTATCCACTCAAGGCTTTGAAATTCTCCAGTTTTCATCTGAGAAGCAGATAGCTAAATTTATCAGGTTGTTCACTTTGCCAGGGAATAGAAGTCTAGACTTACCCCTCCCTTTCTTTCAAAGAAGAATGAGGACCTGTCTTTGTTGATTTATGATCTCGGAAAGAAGAGAAGGGCACAAGATAAAATGAGAGATGTGGAATGCTATGATAAAGTGGGTAACACCTGAGGAATCTCTCCTGCCTAGAGACAAGAGAGATCTTACAGGCTACTGAAGACAGGCAGGTTTTGTTTTTTTCCCAAAGTCTTAAAATGTGCAACTGCATCTACTCTGACTTATCCCATACTGAGGACTTTGAAGTCCCACCAGACTTACCTGAGCCGGCAGCTGAGTCTTAAGGAGAGATTTCTAAACATGAAGAAGTTTTCTCTTCAAATTGAATGGGTCAGTTCCATTTCCTGTAACATAATTGAGTAAGAACATGTTCTTGTCCTTTTAGATAGCAAGTGAATGGTAGAAATTATTATATATGAAAGACCAAACACTTCATAGGGAAGGAAGTTTACAAGGCAAGCTTGACCTAAGTTTGGCCTGGCCATTCCTTTGGCTATTTGACTTACACCTTGACTGGTCTTTTTGTATCTGAATCCTATGGCACACACATGGAGTGAGAACACAGTACCATAATAATGGCAACAGTAAGGGGCCTAGGCAGGGAGTAAGGAGAGTAAATTCACAAGGGCAACACGCCCTTATTTGCTCACCAGATTTTGGAGAACAGCCAGCCATTCAATGCAATGATCATATGGTCACATTAGTGACTACAGAAGATTGTGATCATATCACTAAGCAGGCTGTTTTCTTCCACACAGAACACTTCAGAGCCTAACCTTGAGAACAGTTGAGGATGCTCTGTATAGCCCAGTGTCCCTGAAATACTGAATGTGTAGCTGAGGGTCAGATTGCAAGAATGGGAATCAGCTCAACTGCATTCTAGTTGCAGCTCTGCCTTTTCCTATGTTATCTCAGGTGGGTCTTCCCCATTTTTGACTGGGTTTCTCATAAGTAAAATGATGACTTAAACTAGGTAAGTTCTTTTTTTTTTTTTTAGATATATAAAGGAGTTTATTAGGCATTAACTTACACAATCGCAAGGTCCCACAACAGGCTGTCTGCAAGCTTGAGGAGAAGGAGAGCCAGTCTGGGTCTCAAAACTGAAGAACTTGGGGTCTGATGTTCGAAGGCAGGAAGCATCCAGGACAGGAGAAAGATGTAGGCTGGGACTAAACTAGGTAAGTTCTAAAATCCTTTCAAGATCAGAAGAAATATGGTGCTGTTAACAAATACTTTTTAGCTGCAAATTATCATATTTCTTTGTGCCAGGGAATCATAGATGAGAGATTGTTGCTAAGCATGAAGTAGTGCAAATAGAAAAGCCATCCAGGGCTGATATTACATTAGTCCTTTAAGTCATTGATCCTTATTCAAATTTAAGAAAATGTGGGGACAGTATTAGATTAGCTGTGATATGTGGCCTCTGTTTATGGTCACTACCAGCCAATTGAAGAAAATCCCTTTCTTTCCTCAGAGTTAATTGGTTTGGGGCACTGTAGTTCCCGACTGTCATTGTTACCTTATTCAGTATGAGCTCAGGGGCAATTATCTGTGTATGTGTGAAGCAAACTAGATAGGCCTAGTTACTAGGAGAACCTTTTATCAAAACATTCCCCAACTATGTTCAGAGAGAAGGATTGGCATTCTGAGAAACTTAGCTTTCTTGAGATATGCTTGAGAAGCAGCACATATTAAGAAAAAAAATGTAGAAGTAAAAACTTATTATCTATAGCCCTGGAAGTTCTGCTTCTGTTAATGGCCAAGTAAGCTCATATCAGACTAACTGTTCTGCAAATAACAACTATAAACTCCAAAATAAAAATATAAAAATAACTAACTGAAGGCTGAAGAGGGAACAAACACAGGGACATTCTAAAGGAAAGTCCATATTTGGAAAAAGGAAATAACATTTTGTTTTCCCCTGAATGTGTGTGTGTGTGTGTGTGTGTGTGTGTGTGTGTGTGTGTGTGAGCTAGAAGGGAAGCTGTAGTCTGCATTCAGGTTAGCTTAAATTCCAATATAAAAGCTGCAATTGATCTCTAAAGAACTACTATCTACTATGTTGAGCTCAGGATAATTATAGTTGCTAGAGAGTGAGAGGTGAGAGGAGTACTGGAAAAAAATGAGAACTAGAAAAGGGAGCCATAAATTCTCTGCATAACTCTATATAAATCTCTGGTTGACCCTAGAACCATGCATGCACAAAGCAGACAACAATCAGCCTAGCTAAGGCTAAATAACTGTACTGATGTTTGAGGTACTGCCCAAGAAACAAAGTTTACTGTCTGAGGCCAAGTTAATTGCCTGCTTAAAGAGCTCAATACTCTTCGGAGAAATATAAAAGAATCCAGAGTCTACATTATAACATTTCCAATGTCGAAAATATAACCGAAAATTACTGAGCATATGAAAAAAGAAGAAAGTGTAACCCATTATTAAAGACAATCAACTGGGGCTGGGAAAAGAAGATATCCATATGAAGAAGAATGAAACTAGACTCCTGTTTCTCACCATATATAAAAATCAACTCAAATTGAACTGAAGACAAATGTAAGCCCTTAAGCTGTGGAAGTACTAAATGAAAGCATAGGAGAAATGCTTCGCAGTATCAATATGGCCAAGGATATTTTCGATAAGATCTTAAAAACACAGCAAAAATAAACATGAGATTACATCAAATGAAGGAGATTCTGAACAACAAAGAAATAATTAACAGAATGAAGTCTCCTAGCATCATTATCTTATTCAGTGTGAGAAAACATTATTATCTCCTTTAAAAATGAGAAAACTGACATTCAGAGGATTACTTTTGTGCCCAAGGATGCACAGCTAGTGAATACTGAAGATGAAACTTGAACCTATAGTTGTCTGATTTCAGAACTTGCATTATTTCTGTAATATTGCTTCTAACTGAAGTCCATATGTGAAAAGAGTATTTGTTTAGATTTTAAGGGCAACTCTTTTTGTTTATCCCCAACCATGTACAAATTTTCTTTTCATTATTTGTTTTATGTCAGAATGTAGAAGGTTCATTCATTCTATTTTTTATTCAATATAGTTTGTAGACTGTCTCCATGTCTATCATTGGTTAGAGGTGAATCAGAAAATAATAACAAAATGGAAGTCTTAGGCCCTATAATATCAATAGTTACCTTAAATGCAAATAGTCTAAATACACAAGTTAAAGACATTGTCATTGTGGATTTAAAAATATGACCCAACTATGTATCTAAAAAACCTCACTTCAATGCAATGACATGGGTATGTTCAAGGTAAGAGAATAAAAAAAGATATATAAACATGATTTCTTTAAAAAAGCAGAAGTTATTATAGTAATATTAGATAGTGTAGATTTTGGAGCAAAGGAAATTATTGGAAATAGAGAATATCATTACAGATTAATACAAGGATCAATTCTTCAGAAAGGTGCAACAATCCTAAATATGTGCACATCAAATAACAGAGCCTCAAGATATATGAAGTAAACACTGACAGAGCTAAAATGGATAAATCCACAATTATAGATGGGGACTTCAACATCCTATTCTCAGCAATTGATGGTACTAACAGACATAAAACAGCAAAGACATAGGGAAAAAAAAGACAACAGGATCTAATTAGGATATATAGAATATGAAATAACACAGTTTTTATGCAAGCACTCATGGAATATTCATTAAGACAGATTATATTCTTGGCCATAAAACAAATCTCAAAAAATATAAAAAGGTGAAATCATACATGGCATATACTCTGACCATAATGGAATCAAACTACGAATCAATAACAGAAAGCAAAAGGAAACTCTTCAAGAACTTGGAAATTAAACAAAACCCATATAGATGATCTTTAGGGCAAACAGGATGTCTCAAATGAAGCAAAATATATATGAAACTCAATAAAGCTGAAAGTACCAAATACCAAAACATGCATAATGCAGCTAAAGCAATGCTAGTAGGGAATGTTATAGCACTAAAGACTTACTATATTTAGCCAAGGAAAAATGTCTCAAAACATTCTAAATTTCTACCTGAAAAAAAAAAAAAAAACTCGAATTAAACAAAAAATTTCTGACCAGCAAAAGAACAGAGTGAACAGACAGCCTTCGGAATGGAATAAAATATTTGCAAACTATGCATCCAAAATGGGGCTAACATCCAGAAATTATGAAGAAAACGAACAACTCAACAACAACAACAACAAAAATAATTCACTTAAAAAGTGGGCAAAGGATACTTTTCAAAAGAAGACATATAAATGGCCAAGCATATGAAAAAATGCTCCACATCACTAATCATAGGAAAGCATATGAAAATATGCTCAATATCACTAATCAGATAAATGCAAATTAAAATCACAATATAATATCATCTTACACCAGTTAGAATGGCTTTTATTAAAAGGTCAAAAAACAACAGATGTAGGTGAGGATGTGGAGAAAAAGGAATGCTTATACGCTGTTGTTGGGAATGCAAATTAGTGCAACCTCTATGGAAGAAAGTATGGAGATTTCTCAAAGAACTAAAACTAGAACTGCTATTCAAGCCAGGAATCCTGTTACTGGGTATCTACCCAAAGGAAAAGGTATCATTGTATCACAAAAATATCTATACTCCTGTGTTTACTACAATACTCTTCACAATAACGAAGATACGGAATCAACCTAAGGGTTCATCAACAGATGATTGGATAAAGAAAATGTGGTACATAGAGACACAATGGAATGGTATTCATCGATAAAAAAGAATGAAATCATGTATTTTGCAGCAACGTGGATGGAATTGGGGGCCATTATCTTATGTGAAACACCTCAGAGCCACATACTGCGTGTTCTCAGTTATAAGTAGGGGTGCACATGGACATAGACTGTGGAATAATAGGCACTGGAGACTTGGAGAGGTGGGAGAGTAGGAGAGGGATGAGGAATGAGAAATTACTTAATGGATACAATGTACATTATTCAGGTGATAGTTGCCTTAAAAGCTCAGACTTCGTCACTGTGCAATGTATCCTTATAACAAAACTGCACTTGTACTCCTTAAATTTATGCAAAGAAAAGGGAGCAAAATAAACTGAACCAAGTAGAGGAAAGGAAATGATGAAGATAAGAGAAAAAGAAAATGAAATTGAAAACAAGAAATGGAATACAGAAAAATCAATGGAACAAAAAACTGGTTCTTAAAATAAATCAATAAAATTGATAACCTCTAATAGAACGAATTAATTTTTTTAAAGGGAGCAACAAATCACCAATATCAGAAAAGAAACAGGATATATCACTACAAATCATTCAGCCATTAAAAGATAATAAAGGAATGCTATGAAAAACTTTACATTCATAAATTTCACAACTTCAAAGACATGGATCGATTCCGTGAAAAATACAAATGTCAAAAACTCAAAGTGAAATAGATAACCGAGTTATATAATTATGTTTAAAAATTGAATTATTAATTGGCAAAAATCTTCAAGACCATACAGAATACTACTAAATATTTTTCAGGAAAATTAATAACCAATTGTACATACTGTCTTCCAGAAAATAAAAGAGGGAAACACTTCTAAACACATTGTATAAGGCTAGTATTACCCTGATACCAAAACCAGACAAAGGCAATGCAGAAAAAAAGCAAGCTATATACAATATCTCTCATGACTTTAAGTACAAAATTTTCAAAGCAATGTTAGATAATCTAACCTAAGAATGCATAAAAATTAATGTGTACCGTGACCAAGTGGGATTTACTCCAGGTATGCAAGGCTGGTTGAACACTAACTATCTTTTATTGGAATCCACTGTATCAATTGGTTAAAGAAGAAAAAGTATATGATTGTATCAGCTGATAAAGAAAAAGCATTTGGCAAAATCCAACAACTATCCTTGGTAAGTCTCAGGAAACTAGGACTAGAGAGAACTTCCTGTTTGATCAAGAGCATTTATGAAAAAGCTACAGTTACTATTACACCTAATTGTGAAAGACTGAATAGTTTTCCCCAAAGATATGTTCCCTTCAGGAACAAGGCAAACATATCTAGTTTCACCTTCCTTATTAAACATAGTACTAAAAGTTCTGGTCACTGCAATAAGACAAGAAAGTAAAGACATACAAGTTAGAAAGGAAGAAATAAAGTCAATCCTATTTGCAGGTCACATGATCACATGATTGCCTATGTAGAAAATCTCAAAACTACCAAAAAAAAAAAAGTTTCCTAGCACTAGTCAGTTCTGCAAGGATGCAGAATATAAGGTCAATGCACAGTTACTAATTTCTCAACTTCATACTTATAACAAATAGAAATAAACCGAAAGTAAAAAGCACACTACCCTTTACAATTACTTGAAAGAAAATTTAATACTGAGGCATAAATCTATCAGAACATGTACAACATATGTATCACAAAAATTACACAATGCTAATAAAAGAGCTCAAAGAAGACCTAAATACAGGAAGAAATATTCCATGTTCATGAATTAGAAGACTCAATACAGGAAAGATGTTCATTCTCCCCAAACTGATTTATAGTTTTAATACAATACCTACCAAAATCTCAGAAAAGTTTATTTTTTTGTAGATAGACACCAGCTCATAGTAAAATTTATTTGAAAAAATACAGACTATAATGTAGCTAAAATATTTTGAAAGGTAGAAAGTAGGAAGAATTACTCTACCCTATGTTAATGCTACAATATAGCTACAGAAATAAAGTAAATGTGGTATTGGGCTGGATGCGGTGGCTCATGCCTGTTATCCCAGCACTTTGGGAGGCCAGGGCAGGTGGACTTGGTGTCAGGAGTTCCAGACCACCATGAAACCCCATCTCTACTAAAAAAAAAAAAATTAGCTAGGCATGGTGGCACCCACTCGTAGTTCCAGCTACTCGGGAGGGTGAGGTGGGAGGGTGAGGCAGGAGGATCACCTGAGCCTGGTAGGCGGAGGTTTCACTCAGCTGAGATCATGCCACGGCACTCCAGCCTGGGCAACAGGATGAGAGACTGTCTCAAAAAAAAGAAAAATGTTGGTGGAGAGAGAGACATAGATCAATGAAATAGAACCCCAAAATAGATACACAAAAATATGTGCAATTTATCTATTTATATATTTTTTGAGAGGGAGTCTTGCTCTGTTGCCCAGGCTGGAGTGCAGTGGTGCAGTCTCTTCTCACTGCAACCTCCATCTCCCAGGTTCAAGGGATTCTTGTGCCTCAGCCTCCTGAGTAGTTAGAATTACAACAGATGCACACCACCATACCTGGCTATGTGCAATCAATTTTTGACAAAGGGTTCGAAGCAATTCAAGAAGGACGGTCTTTTTAACAAATAGTATTGGAAAAAATTGGACATTCAGAGGCAAAAGAAAAAAATGAAGCTTGATCTATACCTCATATTATACAAAAATAAAAGTGGATCATAGACTTAAATAGGAACATAAAATCACAAAACTTCTAGAAAAAAAAAACATAGGATACATTTTTAAAGACCTAGAGTTAAGTTTTTAGACTTGGCACCAAAAGCATGATCCATAAAGAAAATTTGATAAATAAGACCATGAAAATTAAGAACTCTTTCTTTACAATGGATCCTGTGAAGAGCATGAAAACACAAGCTCCAAATTAGACCAGAAGTAGCATTTGCAGTCCCCATTTCTGGAAACGGGTTTGTATGTATAATATATAAAGAACTTTCAAAACTCAACAGTAAAAAGATCCAATTTCAACTGGACAAAAGACATTAAAAGACATTTCACTGAAGAGAGTATATGGATGGCAAATAAAAACATGAAAAGATGTTCAGCGTGATTAACTGTTAAAGAAAGACAAGCTAAAGCCACAATGAGATGTTAACACATGCCTGTCAGAATGGACAAAATAATAGTGACAACACTAAATTCCAGTGAGGATATAGAGCAACTATGTGATTCATATAGGCCTGGTGAGAATGTAAAACAGTATAGTCACTCTGGAAATCAGTTTGATAGTTTCTTAAAAAAATAGATATGCTACTCTACCATAATATCCCATAATTGTACTCTTGGATATTTGTCCCAGGGAATCAAAACTTACATTCACACTAAAATTTATAAACAAATGTTTACACAACCTTTATTTGTAATAGTCCTAAAGTGGAAACAATCCAAATTTTCTTCAACAGGTGAATAAACGTAATGATGCATCCATACCATGGAATACTACTCAGCAATAAAAATAATAAATCACTAATACATGAAACAAATTGGAAGACTCTCAAGGGAATAGTCCTGACTTCAGAAAGCCAAGCTTGAAAGGCCACATACTGAAAGATCCTGTTTATATAACATTCATGAGTTAATGAAATTATTGAAATGGAGGGCAGATTAATAATGACTACCAGGGACTAGAGAGGGGCATATGGAGGGAGGTAATGATAAGTATGAAATGGTAACATGAGGATCCTTGTAATGGAACTGTCCTGCATTTTGACTGTGGTTATAGACACACAAACCTACATATATGATTACATTGCATGTAACCACACACACACATACACACACACCCCAGGGCATGAAATTTGAATAAGACCCATATGTTGTATCCATATCATTTTTCTCTTCGTTATATACTATTGTTATGCAAGAATTCAAGATGTTGATATTGGGGAAAACTGGGTGAAGAGTATATCTCTCCGTATTTATTACAACTGATGTGAACCTAAAATTGTCTCAAAATTATTTGTATTTTTCAATTTTTTTGTCTTACATCTTTTTATTTTAGTTTAATTTTTTGTATTAATTTTTATTTCAATAGCTTTTGGGGTACAACTGTTTTTTTGTTACATGGATGAATTATACTGTGGTGAATTCTGAGATTTCAGTGGACCTGTCACCCAAGAGGTGTACACTGTACCCAATGTGCAGTTTTTTTGTCTCTAGGCCGCATCCCACCCTCCCACTCCTAAGTCTTTAAAGTCCATTGCATAACTCTACATGCCTTTGTGGACTCATAGCTTAGCTTCCACTTATAAGCGAGAACATATGGTTTTTGGTTTTTCACTCCTGTGTTACTTCACTTAGAATAATGGCCTCCAGCTCCATCCAATTTGCTGCAAAAGTCATTATTTTATTACTTTTAATGGTAGATTACTATTCCATGGTCTATATATGTACCACATTTTCTTTATCCACTTTGTTGATGGGCACTTATGTTGGTTCCATATCTTTGCAATTGTGAATTGTGCTGCCATAAACATACATCTTCAAGTGTCTTTTTCATGTAATGATTTATTTTCCCTTTGATATATACTCAGTGGGATTGCTGGATTGAATGGTAGGTCTACTGTTAGCTCTTTAAGGAATCTCCATACTGTTTTCCATAGAGGTTGTACTAGTTTGCATTCCCACCAGGTGTACATAAGCATTGACTTTTCCCCACGTCCATGGCAACGTCTATTGTTTTTTGACTCTTTAACAGTGGCCATTTTTGTAAGAGTAAGTGGTATTCAAAATTATTTTTAAAGAATACTTATAAATCAATTATAGTACCATCAATAGAAAAATAAACATTGAATAAAGGGCATGGAAATAATTCACAGTTGAAGAAATACGGATGACCAATGAAACAAATTTATCCTCACTGGCAATCAAAGAAAGCCAAAATGAATAATTAATTTTGTTATCATAACTATGATGCTGTTTGGAATATAAACAGGTATAAATTTCTTTTTTTTTCAACGGAGTCTCGCTCTGTCACCTGGGCTTGAGTGCAATGGCGTGACCTCAGCTCATTGCAACCTCCACCGCCTGGGTTCAAGTGATTCTCCTGTCTCAGCCTCCTGAGTAGCTAGGATTACATGTGCCTGCCACCATGCCTGGCTAATTTTTGTATTTTTAGTAGAGACGGGGTTTCACCAGGTTGACCAGGCTGGTCTCGAACTCCTGACCTCAGGTGATCCACCCTTCTTTGTCTCCCAATGTGCTAGGATTGCAGGCGTGAGTCACGGCACCCAGCCAAACTATAAATTTCTTAAAAACCAATTAGGTGGCCAGGCGAGGTAGTTCACGCCTGTAATCCCAGCATTTTGGGGGGCCAAGGCAGATGGACCACCTGAGGTCAGGAGTTTGAGACTAGCCTGGCCCACATCGTGAAACCCTATCTCTACTAAAAATAAAAAATTAGCCAGGTGTGGCGGTGGATGCCTGTAATCTCAGCTACTCAGGAGTATGAGGCAGAGAATTGCTTGAACCCAAGAGGCAGAGGTTGCAGTGAGCTGAGATTGCGCCACTGCACTCTAGCCTGGGTGACAAAGCGAGACTCCGTCCTTAAAAATAAATGACTGAATAAAAAATAAAAACAATTAGGCTAGATATATTACAATGCCTAAAAGAGTTGATGCCCTTTAACCCAGTAATACCACTTGTATAAATTAATTCCAAAGAGATGATCAGCTGTGCAAAGAGTATTGTATAAGGATAATCCTAAAAATATTTATAATAGAATAAAAAAAGATAATCTAAATATCTGACAGTAAGGGAATGGTTAAACAGTTAAATATAATGCAATCATTTATGAACATTAAATTATGATTTGAATAAATATTAAAGACATAGGAAAATGTTCAGGTTCTAATATGAAAAGACAAAGGTGGGATATAAAGGTGAAATGTCTTATTTAAAAAATATATAAATATCTATTGATATATATTTTTATATGACAATTTTAACAGTGGTTATGGGCAATTTCAATTTTCTTCTTTATACTTTCTTATATTTCCTAAAGAATGTTCTTTATATTAAGAAAGAAAAATTTTAAAGCATGTATCTACTAAGAATAACAAAACATTTGCAAAGTTGCTCATTTGGCTTACCTGCCAGCACTGGTTCCAGCTTCCTCTTCCTCTCCCACTTTCCACCCCACACTTTTAATTAGTGTTCACTTACTGTCATCCTTCTCTCTCACAGATCTCGCTTCCTGTTCAAAGCCAGTGACTGTGTCTAGGCTCAAACCTCCCCCATCCACATCTTTGCTCAGTTTCTTAGTTATCTGACCTCTTCTGCTATCTTCAGGCTTTCTCTGCTCATTGCAAACAGGCAATGGAACAAAGATGGTCTAACATGAGTCACTGGTCTATGAAAAATATTTTTTAAATATCTATTGTATTTTGTTTTGTTTATGGAAATGGTTTTTTTCTTGAGATAACAAAAATAAATTTTTTACTGTAAAATAATTAAGACAATGTAGAAGTTAGAAAATAACAATAATCTCTTCTTTGTCTCTTTAGTAAATGGATAGATTGGTTGATAGAAAGATAGATGTATTTCCTGTGTTAGCGTGGGTGGAGGATAAACTGATGTATGTATGGACATGTGAATTGATGGATACCTAGTTTTGGGACAAAAGGAATCACACATTACAGCTAGTGACCATGACAAAAATGATTCCAAAATTAATCTGCTGGAATAAACAGAATAGTTAGAAAACACTTTGAAAATAACATATAATGGAAGGGGATGCTGCCTTCCAGAAACTGAAATGAATTGCAATGAGTTTAAATATTGAAGTATTGCCTGATTATTACTGCATTTTTCTTATAATTTAGTATATTGCCAACACACGTATTGTCATGCTTTCCATGACAATAAATATGAATCAATATGACCACCTTATTTGTGCAGTTTTACTTTACAAATGATCCACTAGTTTTTTTTAAATGCTCTGTAGTATGAATATTAGCTTGTTTCTCATATTTTAACATTATAAGCAATACTTTAGTAAATATCCTCTCAGACACACTGTTTTAAAAAAAAGTTTTAATTCCTTTAGAAAAAAATATAGAAGTAGATGTGCCAGAACAGAGTCACGTTTTAGGTTTGGATATGAATTTCCAGTTTTCCCTTCAAAAGAAGTGGGCTAATTAATATATTTCGGCCAGCACCTTGTGACAGTGATTATTTTTCTACGTTTTTACTAACTTGTGATGTTATAAATCTTGTAAATTATTGCTATTTTAACAGGTAAAAAAAATTCTAGTTTAAATTTGAGTGCATATTTATTGAAGATATGCGTCTTTTTATATACTCAATCTTTTACATTTCTTTTGATTTTCCAGTCATATATTTTGGCTATTTACTTCAATTTTCAGCAAAATACATGTGCATGGTTTAAAGGTTACACTAGGACAACAAGGATTATCAGCAAAAATAGCGTTTCTCTGCCTGTCTTGTTTTTCCTCCCATTATCCTCCCAATCCTGCTACCTAATGATAGCCTGTTTAACTTATTAGTTTATTCTGATATTTAATTAATTTAATATCATGTTTTTAACTAATGTACTTTTTTGCTACTTGTTGATTTTTCAAATTCAGATGTTAAGTATTGATTTACTACC
Organism: Hylobates moloch; assembly: GCF_009828535.3. Classification (NCBI taxonomy): domain Eukaryota; kingdom Metazoa; phylum Chordata; class Mammalia; order Primates; family Hylobatidae; genus Hylobates; species Hylobates moloch. The sequence continues at coordinate 78,464,299 of NW_026652285.1, forward strand.
AGGTAAGAGGAAAACTTAACTCTCCTTCAACATTCCTCCTATCACACCCTGTCCCTATGGACATATTCAGTTCTCTTCAATCATCTTTTAAATATAGATTTATTATAATTTTGGACTAAATTTACATTCACTCATTTGATCGTTATTACATAAACATTATTCACTGCTCAGTAAGTATCGTAGGTAGTTTAAGTTTGCTATCTGTTTCAATTTTCTGCTTCCCTGGAATTAATAATTATCTTATTTTGGGTTTACTTAATTTTCTTTGTACACAAACCTTCTTTTTTTTTACTTTCCAAATTTTATTTTAGATGCTGGGGGATATAAGAGCAGGTTTGTTACATGGATAAATGGAGTGTCTCAGGAATTTGGTGTACAGATTATTTTTTCACGGAGGTAATAAGCATAACACCCAATAAGTAGTTTTTCAATCATCACCCTCCTAACCTTCACCCTCAAGTAGGCCCCAGTTACTTTCCTTGTGTTCATGTGTGCTGAATGTGTAGCTCCCGCTTATAAGTGAGAACATGTGGTATTCGATTTTGTGTTGCTGCATTGATTCACTTAGGAAAATGACCTCCAGCTCTGACCATGTTGTTGCTAAGAACATGATTTCGATGTTTTCTGTGGCTGGATAGTATTCCATGGTGTATATGTACCGCATTTTCATTATCCAGTTCACCACTGATGGGCGTTTAGATTGATTCCATGTCTTTGCTATTGTGAATAGTGCTATGATGAAAATACACGTCTATGTGTAGTAGAGTCATTTATATGCCTTTGGGTATGTATCTGATAATGGGATTGCTGGGTCAAATTGTAGTTCTGTTTTAATTTCTTTGAGAAATCTCCAAACTGCTTTCTACAGTGGCTGAACTAATTTACATTCCCACCAGCACTATATAAGTGTTCCCTTTTCTCTGCAGCCTCACCAGCATCTTTTGGTTTTTGACATCTTAATAGCCATTCTGGCTGGTGTCAGGTGTTATCTCATTGTGGTTTCGATTTGCATTTCTCTAATGATTAATAATGGTGAGGTGTTTTTTTTTTTTTTTTCTTTTTTTGAGATGGAGTCTTGCTCTTGTCACTCAGGCTGGAATGCAATGGCAAGATCTCGGCTCACTGCAACATCTACCTCCTGAGTTCAAGCAATTCTCCTGCCCCAGCCTCCCGAGTAGCTGGGATTACAGGTGCCTGCCACCACACCTGGCTAATTTTTGTATTTTTAGTAGGGACAGGGTTTTGCCACATTGGTCAGGCTGGTCTCAAACTCCTGACCTCAGGTGATCCACCTGCCTGGGCCTCCCAAAGTGCTGGGATTACAGGTGTAAGCCACTGTACCCAGACGAGCATTTTTTCCTATGTCTTCTTTTTGAGAAGTGTCTGTTAATGTCCTTTGCCCACTTTTCAATGAGGTTTTGTTTTTGTTTTTGTTTTTGTGTTGCTTGTAAATTGAAGTTGGTTTGGAATATTAGACCTTTTTCAGATGCATGGTTTGATAATATTTTCTCCCATTCTGTAGGTTGTCTGTTTACTCTGCTGATAGTTTATTTTGCTGTGCAGAAGTTTTTAGTTTAATTAGGTCCCATTTGTCATTTTTTGTTTTTGTTGTAATTGCTTTTGGAGTCTTCCTAATGAAAACTTTGCCAGGGCTTATGTCCAGAATGATATTTCCTAGGTTTACTCATGAGTTTTTTTAATATATAATTTTAGATTTTGCATTTAAGTCTTTAATCCATCTTGACTTGATCTTCGTATATGGTGAAAGAAAGAGATCCAGTTTTAATCATCCACATATTGGCTAATCAGTTACCTCAGCATGTTTTATTAAATAGGGAGTCCTTTCTCCATAGCTTGTTTTGTTGACTTTGCCAAAGATCAGATGGATGTAGGTGTGGAGTTTTATTTCTGGATTCTTTAAGCTGTTTCATTAGTATATACGTTGTTTTTTTTTTTTTACCAGTACCACGCTGTTTTGAAAAATGTAGCCTTATAGTATAATTTCAAGTTGGGTAATGTGATGCCTCTGACTTTGTTTTTTGGTTTTTGTTTTTGTTTGTTTGTTGTTGTTGTTGTTTTGCTTAAGATTGCCTTGGTTGTTCAGGCTCTTTTTTTGGTTCCATATGAATTTGAGAATGGTTTCTTTCTAATTCTGTGAAATAGTAATAGCATTGAATCTATAAATTGCTTTGGGTAGTATGGCCATTTTAAGTATTAATTCTTTCTCTCTATGAGCATGGAATATTTTTCTACTTGTTTTTACTGTCTCTGATTTATTTAAGCTGTGTTTTGTAATTCTCATTGTAGAGATCTTTCAACTCCCTGTTAGCTATACTCTTAGGTATTATTTTTTGTGGCTCTTGTGAGTGGAATTGCATTCTTGATTTGGCTCTCAGCTTGGACATTGTTGGTGTGTAAAAATGATATTAATTTTTGGTACATTGATTTTGTATGGTAAAACTTTCCTAAAGTTGTTTATCAGACCCTAAGAGCTTTAAGTAGAGACTATAGGATTTTCTAGGTATAAAATTATATCATCTGCAAAGATAGTTTGACTTCCTGTCTTTCTATTTGGTTGCCTTTTATTTCTCTTGCCTGACTGCTCTGGTTAGGATGTCCAGTAAATAGGAGTGGTGAGAGAGGGCATACTTATCTTGTTCTGGTTCTCAAAAGGAATGCTTCTGGCTTTTGTCTGTTCACTATGATGTTGACTATGGGTTTGTCATGCATGGCTCTTAAGATTTTGAGGTATATTTCTTCAATGCCTATTCTGTTGAAGTTTTTAGCATGAAAAGATGTTGAATTTTATTGAAAGCCTTTTATGTGTCTATTGAGATGATCCTGTGGTTTTCGTTTTTAGTTCTGTGTGATGAGTTACACTTATTGATTTTCTATGTTGAACCAACCTTGCATCCCAGGAATAAAGTCAACTGAATCATGGTAGATTAGCTTTTTGATGCACTGTTAAATTAAGTTTGCTGGTATTTTGTTGAGGATTTTTGCATCTATGTTCATCAGGGATATTGGCCTAAAGTTTTCCTTTTCTGTTGTGTCTTTGCAAGGTTTTGGTATGAGAATAATGCTGGCCTCACAGAATGAGTTAGAGAAGAGTTCCTCCTCCTCAATTTTTTGGAATAGTTTCAGTAGGGTTGGTACCAGCTCTTGCTTTTATGTCTGGTAGAATTCAGTTGTGAATCCTTCTGGTCCAGGGCTTTTCCTGATTGGTAGGCTTTTTATTACTGATTCAATTTCAGAACATGTTATTGATCTGTTCAGGGTTTCAATTTATTCCTAGTTCAATCTTCAGAGGTTGTATGTTTCCAGAAATTTATCTATGTCTTCTAGGTTTTCTAGTTTGTGTGCATAGAGGTATTCATAATAGTCTCTGAGGGATTTTTTAAAATTTCTGTGGGGTCAGTGGTAATGTCCCCTTTGTGATTTCTGATTGTGTATTTCGATGTTCTCTGTTTTTTAAATTAGTCTAGCTAGCAGCCTCTCAATCGTATTTATTCTTTCAAAAAACTAACTTTTGGTTTTGTTTTTCTTTTTTTTTTTTTTGCACTTTTCATTCACTTCAGGATGTTTCTGTTTATTTCTTTTCTTCTAATAGCTTTGGGGTTGGTTTGCCCTTGTTTTTCCAATTCCTCTAAGTGAAATGTTAGGTTGTTACTATGAGATCTTTCTAACTTTTTCACATGGGTGTTTAGTACCATAAACTTTCCTCTTAAAGCTGCTTTAGCTGTGTCTCAGAGATTCTGGCATGTTGTAACTTTGTTTTCATTAGTTGCAAATAATTTCTTGATTTCTGCATTGATTTCATTGTTTACCCAAAATCATTCAGAGGCAGATTGTTTAATTTCCAAGTAATTGTATGATTGTGAGAGTTCTTTGTATTGATTTCCGTTTTCTTTGTGCTGTTGTTTAAAAAAGTGGTTGATGTAATTTTGTTTATTTTTTTTTAATTATTTGAACATTGTTTTATGGCCAAACATGTGGTTGATTTTAGAGTATATGCCATGTGAAGAAGAGAAGAATATATAATCTGTTGTTTTGGGGTGGAGTGGTCTATAGATGTCTGTTTTGAGTTTAGGTTCCAAATATCTTTGTTAGTTTTCTACCTGGATGATCTAATACTATCAGTAAGGTGTTGAAGTCTTCCACTATTATTGTGTGGTTATCTAAAGTCTCTTCATAGGTCTCTAAGAACTTGTTTTATGAATCTGAGTATTCCAGTATTGACTGCATATATATTTAGGATAGCTACGTCTACTTGTTGAATTGAACTCTTTATGATTATGTAATGCCCTTCTTTGTCTTCTTTGACTATTGTTGGTTTAAAGTGTTTTGTCCGAAATTAGAATAGCAACCCCTGCTCTTTCTTGTTTTCTGTTTTGTAGATTTTTCTCTATCCCTTTACTCTTAGCCTATAGGTGCCATTGCAAGTGAGATAGGTTTCTTGAAGACATCATACAGTTGGGTCTTTTGTATGTATCCGACTTGCCACTCTATGCCTTTTAAATAGGGTGTTTAACCTATTAACATTCAAGGTTAATATTGATAAGTGTGGATTTGATCCTGTCATAATGTTTTTAGCTGGTTATGATACAGACTTGATTGTGTAGTTGCTTCATAGTTTCAATAGTCTATGTCTTTAAGTGTGTTTATGTGGTGTCTGGTAATGGTATTTTGTTGCCATATTTAACACTCTCTTAATGACTTCCTGTAAGGTAGGTCTGGTGATAACAAGTTTCCTTAGTATTTGCATATCTAAAAAGGATTTTTTTTTCTTCATCATGTATGAAGCTTAGTTTGGTTGAATATAAAATTTTGAGATGGAATTCTGTTTATTTAATAATGCTGAATATAGGCCCAAATATTGTTCTGATGAAAGGTCTGATGTTAGTCTGTTGGGGTTCTCTTTCTAGATGACCTTCCCCTGCCTGTAATTTTTTTTTCTTTAATATTGATGTTGGAGAATCTGATGACTGTGTGTCATGGGGATGGTCATCTTGTATAGCATCTCACAGGAGTTCTCTGAATTGCCTGAATTTGAATGTCAACCTCTCTAACCAGGATGGGAAAATTTTTATGGACAATATCCTCAAATATGTTCTCCAAGTTGCTTGCTCCCTTTTTCTCTCTTTCAGGAATGCCAATGAGTTATAGATTTGGTCTCTTTACATAATCCCGTATTTCTTTAATAATCCCCATATTTCTTGGAGGTTTTGATCATCCTTTTTCATTTCTTTATTTTTATCTGACTGATTTGTTTTGAAGAACTGGTCTTTGAGCTCTAAGATTCTTTCCTCAGTTTGGTCTGTTCTGCTGTTAATACTTCTATTATGAAATTCTTGTAGTAAGTTTTTCAGCTCTCTCAGATTAGTTTGGTTCTTTATTAAATTGGCTACTTCAAATTTCAGCTCATATCATCTTATTGGATTCCTTAGATTCCTTGGATTGACTTTTGACTTTATCCTGAATCTTGATTACCTTCATTGCTATCCAGATTCTGAATCCTTTGTCTGTCACTTCAGGTATTTTAGCCTGGTTAAAAACCATTGCTTGGAAGCTAGTGTGGTCATTTGAAGGTTAGAAGATGCTCTGGCTTTTTGAGTTGTCAGAATTCTTGCACTGGTTCTTTCTCATCTGTGTAAGCTAATGATGTTCCTTTAATATTTGAAGTTTCTGTTCTTTGGATGGGGATTGTCACTTTTACATTCTTTCCCCTTGAGCATTTGAGTGTAGTATAAATCGGGTTCAGGTGACTGGCTTTGTTTCTGGATGATTTCAGGGGGCCAAGCCTCAGCTCAGTACTTCCAGGCTGTATGCTGTAATCCTAAGAGGCTGGTATCAGGACAACTGTTTTGTTCTCTGGCCCCTCTAGGGTAAGCACCTACTGCACTGGAGGGGACCATGTGTGGTGTTCCCAGTCCACTGGCAACAACCTTCTGATGGGGGGTACTGGCAAAGGTGCTTCATCAGGCCAGTGGCAGTGGGTCTGTGCACACATGCATGTACTGATGGCAGTGATGCAATGGTGTTCATATGTGTGCTGGCAGTTGTGGGGTGATGGGGTATGCACACTTATGTGCCAGCTGGCGCAGGATGGTGGTGGCAAGGTCCACACTTGTGTGTGTCAGTGGCAATGGGGCAGTGCAGTCTGCATGCTTGCATGTTGGCAAAGCAGTGGGGAGAAGCTACAGGTGAGTGGACGTTGGTGGGGGACCATCTGCTGAAACTCTCTGATGGTTAAACAAGTTCTACTATTGAAGGAACTGTGGCAGCAGCCACCAGTAAGCACCCTAGTTGGGCATCTGAGGCTGTTCTGCAAGCAGGTACAGCCTGGCAGGGACTCCAAGGAGGCCGGCAGACAGGAGGACCCTCAGATCACACTGGCTCCCTCCCACAGTCAAGACCACCTTGCTCTGTCCAAGTGTGGCAGTCAAGAAAGGCCAAAGCCACCTAAAGGAGTGTGGCAAGCCTTAGGGGGTAGACATCCGTGGCTGTGCTCCACTGCAGCCATTCCTGTGTCAAACCCTCTGGGCTTGGCACAAGATGGAGTCCTTTTGTGTCACCTCCCCAAGCAGCTCTCCCTGTCAGATCAAATGTCTGTGGGGGTCATGGGGCGTCCTGCAGCTAGGATTTTATGGGTCCATAGTGAGAGTGGGCCATTCCTCACCTGTTTAATTCACTCCTTCCCCAGGTGCTGCTGAGGGCCAGGAATGAATCCTAATGCTCTGCAGCCCCATGCAGGGTTCCCAGCCTCCTCTGCCTTCAGCCCAGCGTCTGTGTCTTCCCTGCATCCACTGTCAATGCCTTTATTCCAAAGATCTCCTCAGAATGTGCCAGTCTTCTTCATAGTCTGGTCTCTTCGTGGAGATGCTCTTCCTGGTTTTGTATAGTCAGCAGTCTTGACTCTTCTAGCCACACAAACTTTTTAAATCATCAGATTCTATGGTAGAGTAATAAAACTTCTTTTCATAGATTAAACGCACTAGGTAAGCTATAATTTTTTTCTAAAAAATGTCTTCATCATCTTGCCCCAATCTCAACTAGTTTATATTTGGGCCCACCGTGCAAATATCATCCTTTCACTTTCTTTCTGAATTTCCTGAAATTCCTTCTTCAGGTTCTTTGTGTTTAAACACCTATTTCTTGGATGTCATTTTATCATTTTTCTTAATTTTATTGTAGTACATTACTTCAGTACAATATTGAGAAAGAATACATGGGAACTATTTCATTTTTGAGAATTTGAATGTCTAAAAATGTATTTTTCTACTCATATACTTGATTGATAATTTGCTTGTATATGTAATTCTAGATTGGAAACCATTTCCTCTCAAAATATGGAAGACATTTTTTTCCCGTTATTTCTGCTTCCATGATGTTGTTGTAAAAAGTCCAGTGCTATTCTGATGCTTGATCTCTTGTGTTTTTTTTTCTTTCTTTCTGGAAGTGTTTAGAATGTTTTCTTTATTCTTAAGGTACTGAAATTTCATGACAATATACTTGTGAGTTTTTTAATATCACTTGTGCTGACTGGTGGAAGTAGTTTTTTTCTTTTCTTTTCTTTTTTTTTTTTTTTTTTGAGAAGGAGTCTCATTCTGTCACCCAGGCTGGAGTGCAGTGGTGCCATCTCGGCTCACTACCAGCTTCGCCTCCCGGGTTCATGCCATTCTCCTGCCTCAGCCTCCCGAGTAGCTGGGACTACAGGAGCCCCGTCACGACGCCCGGCTAATTTTTTGTATTTTTAGTAGAAACAGGGTTTCACTGTGTTAGCCAGGATGGTCTTGATATCCTGACCTCGTGATCCACCTGCCTCAGTCTCCCAAAGTGCTGGGATTACAGGCGTGAGCCACCGCACCCAGCTGGGAGTAGTTTTTAAGTAGATTTGTGTGTGCTGGCTTTAAGAAATGTTTTATATTACTTCTTTGATAATTCTTCTCTCTTTCTCAGACACACACACTTGCTAACTGTCACTCATGCACTTTTGTTCTCTCTTTCTGTAACTCCTGTTGGTTGGACCTCTTGAATTAGTCCTCTAACTTATCATATTTTAGCTCCCATTTTCTCTCATTTCCTTATGCTCTGTTTTCTAAAGATTTTTCTAGACTCTGAGAGCTTCCAATTTCCTCTGGATATTTTATTTTTACCTATCATATTATTTTCTTATTCCCTGTATGCTCTCTTTTTGTCATGTTCCATTCTTTCTTCATGAATGCAATGTTTTCTCTTACTGCTATGAAGATATTCTATTTTTGAGCTTTCATCTGCTCCTAGTGTTATAGTTTTTCTTTTATGTTAATTTTTGTTTCTGTCTTTCACATTGGAACCTTTCCTTATATATCTTCTAGTCCTTGTCTAATTTTATTTTGGAATCAGGCACTAGAAAACTAATTGAAAGTCTTATGTAGGATCAGGGGGTTATTATGCTTGTAGACCATGAGTGTTTCTGTTGCGTGATGGACTTTATATTTTTCTTCGTTGTGGTTCTCTAAATGTCAGAACTTGTGAGATGTTACTTATGGACAAAATCTTTTCAGGCATTGAGCTCTACAAACTAGTTAGAGGGTGGGGTGCCAGCCTTCTGAGGGCTGGGCAAGTGAATTTCACAGTACAGTAAGCATCTTCCACTTAATTCTTCTGTTTTCAGGAGGGTTTCAAACCCTCATCATTTCCTGACAAAATTGAAAGTATACTTGTTGATGTCTAAGACAGAAGAAGGATGACTCTTCCACTTTATGAATTGGAGAAGGGAATCTCTTTTTAAGAACTTTTACCATTTTTCGACAAATTATTTCCTTGATCAATTCATCCTTTGATGGACACTTGGCTATTGTTAATAATGCTGCAATGAACATGAGAGTGCCTGTACCTCTTTGACCTAACTGATTTTATTTCCTTACCCAAAAGTGAGATTGCTTAATCATATGATAGTTCTATGACTTTTTGAGGAACCTCCATACTGTTTTCTATAATGGCTGTACTAATTTATATTCCCATCAGCAGTGTGTAAGTTTTCCTTTTCTCCACATCCACATCAACATTTGATTTTTTAAAACAATGGTCATTCTAATAGGTGTGACATAACAGTTTCTTGTGGGTTTAATTTGCATTTTCCTAATGATCAATGATGCTGAGCATCTTTTTATATACCTCTTGACTATTTATGTGTCTTCTTTTGAGAAATGTCCATTCAAGTCTTTTGCCCATTTTTTAATTGGGTTATTGAGTTTTTCTATTTAGTTGTTTGAATTTCTTTTATATTTTGGATATTAATCAAATATTTTCCCCATTCCTTAGGTTATTTTCTCTCCTGATTGTTTTGTTTGCTGTGAAGAAGCTTTTTAGTTTTATGCAATCCCATTAGTCTGTTTTTGCTTTTTTAGCCTGTGCTTTTTGGTGTCAGACCTAAAATATAATTGCCGAGACCTATGTCAACAAGCTTTTACCCTGTGTTTTCTTCTGGTGGTTTTGCAGCTTCAGGGCTTACATTTAAGTCTTTAATCCATTTTGACTTGTTTTTTGTATATGGTGTAGAATAAGTGGCCAATTTCCTTCTTCTGGATATGGATATCCAGTTTTCCCAACACCATGTGTTGAAGAGATTATCCGTTCCCCATTGTGTGTTCTTGGTACCCTTGCCAAAGACCAGTTGACTGTGTATGTGTGGATTTATTTCTGGGTTCACTATTATGTTCCTTTGGTCGTATGTCTGTTTTTATACCAGCACTGTACTCTTTTGATTGCTGTAGCTTTGTGATATATTTTGAAATCAGGAAATATGATTCTTCCAGCTCTGTTCTTCTTGCTCAAAATTGCATTGGCAATTTGTGTTTCCAAATGAATTATAAGATTGTTTTATCTAAACCTGTGAAAAATGCCGTTTTAATTTTGATAGGGATTGCACTAAATCTGTACATTGCTTTTGGTTATGGACAGTCTAACAATATTAATTCTTCCAATCCATGAACACAGAATATCTTTCCGTTCATTTGGGTGGTGTTCAATTACTTTCATCAATGTTTTATAGTTTTTAGTACAAGGTTTTTCACCTCCTTGAGTAAATTTATTCCTAAATATTTTTGATGCTATTATAAATGGGATTGTTATTTCAATTTATTTTTTGTGTAGTTTGTCATTAGTGTATAGAAATGCACATGATTTTTGTGTGTTGAATTTGTGTTCTGCAACTTTCCTGAATTTATTTATTAGTTTGAATGGTTTTCTGGCAGCATCTTTACAGTTTTCCTCATATAAGATCATGTCATCTGCAGACAATTTTACTTCTTTTACAACGTGGATGAATTTTCTTTTTTGTTTTGTTTTGTTTAGTTTCTCTGGTTAGGACTTCCAATACTATGTTTTACAGAAGTGACAAGAGTGGATATTTTTGTCTTGTCTATAATCTTCAAGAGAAAGTTTTAAGATTTTAACTGTTGAGTATTATATTAGCTGTGGGCTTATCATGCATGGCCTTTATTATGTTAAGATATGTTTCTTCTATAGCTAATTTTTAAAGAACTTTTTATTACAAATGAATTCTGTCAAATGATCTTTTCTGCATTTATTGAAATAATCATATAATATTTAATCCCTTATTCTGTTAATATAGTGATTGATTTAAGTATGTTGAACCTTTTTTACATGCCAGGAATAAATCCCACTTGATCATGGTATATTATCCTTTTAACATGCTGTTAAATTTTATTTCCTGGTATTTTGTTCAGGTTTTGCTTGTTTGTTTGTTTGCATCAGTGTTAATTAGGCAAATAGGCCTGTAATTTTCATTGTTTGTAGTATCCTTTTCTGGCTTTGATAGTGGGATAATGCTGGGCTGAAGTCTTCCCTCCTCTCCAGTTTTTTTGAAAAAAGTCTGTAAGAACTTGCATTAATTATTCTCAGGTGTTTAGTAGCCATCAGATCTTGGGCTTTTTATTTTTTATTTATTTTATTTTTGAGGGAGGAGGTATTTGATTACTGATTCAATCTTATTTGTTATTGATCTTTTCAGATTTTCTATTTCTTCATGGTTTAGTCTTGGTAAGTTATATGTTTCTAGGAATTTATCCATTTCTTCTAATTTATCTAATTTGTTATTGTATAATTGTTCATAGTATCCTCTTGTGATCCTTCATATTTCTGTTATATCAGTTGTAATGTCTCCTTGTCTTAGTTTTTGCTACTATAATAAATTACCATGGACTGGATAGTTTATAAATAATGTACATTTATTTCTTATGGTTATGAAGGCATGGAAGTCCAAGATCAAGGCACTGGGAAAATTGATGTCTGATTCGGGCTGCCATCTGCTTCCAAGATGGTGACTTGTTGCTGCACCCTTCATAGAGGAGAAATGCTGTGTTCTCACATGAAACAAGGGACAGAAGGGGTGAAAAGAGGAGAACTCCTTCCATCAAGCCCATTTGTAAGGGCATCTAATTCCATTCATGAGAACAGAGCCCTCATAACTCAATCACTTCCTAAAGGCCACACTTGTTATACTGTTGCACTGGAATTATGTTTCAACATGAATTTTGGAAGGGACATCATCATTCAAACAATAGCATTCTGCCTCCAGTCCTGTAAAATTTATGTCCTTCTCACATACAAAATACTTTTATTCTATCCCAATAGCCCCCAAAGTCTTAACTCATCCCAGCATTAACTCGAAAGTCTAATCCAGAATCTCACATAAATATCATCTAAATCACATAAGGGTGAGACTCGCATTATGATTTATCTGAAGACAAATTTCCTTCTAGCTTCCTTTTCTTGAAGCAATTTTTCTTCCAAATTTTCCTGTAAAATCAAACAAGTTATATCCTTCCAACAAATAGTGGTGAGGCTGGCATAGAATAGACATTTCCATTCAAAGGCAGAAATAGGCAAGAAGAAAGAGTAACAGGTCCTAATTAAGTTCAAAATCCAACAAGGCGAGCAACATTAAATTTATTTTTATGTATTTTTACATTTTTAATTCAATAGATTTTTGGGGAACAGGTGGTGTTTGTTACATCAATAAGTTCTTTAATGGTGATTTCTGAGATTTTGATGCACCCATCACCCGAACTGTGTACACTGTACCCAATGTGTAGTCTTTTATACCTCACCCCCTCCCACCATTTCCTCCAAGTCCCCAAAGTCCAAGTATCATTCTTATGGCTTTGTATCCTTGTAGCTTAGCTCCCACTTATGAGTGAGAGCATAAGATGTTTAGCTTTCCATTCCTGAGTTACTTCACTTAGAATAACTATCTCCATTTCCATCCAGGTTGCTGTAAATGCCACTATTTCATTACTTTTATGTCTGAGTAGCATTCCATGGTATTTATATGCCACATTTTCTTTATCCACTCATTGATTGATGGGCATTTGGGCTAGTTTCTTATTTTTGCAATTGTGAATTGTGCTGCTAAAAACATGTGTGTGCAGGTATCTTTTTCGTATAATGACTTCTTTTCCTGTGGGTAGATACTTAGAAGTTGGATTGCTGGATCAAATGGTTAATATATTTTTAGTTATTTAAGGAATCTACACACTGTTTTCCATAGTGGTTGTACTAGTTTACATTCCCACCAAAGGTGTAAAAATGTTCCCTTTTCACCACATCCCCATGCCAACATCTATTGTTATTATTTTTTTTTATTATTACCATTCTTGCAGGAGTTAGGCGGTATCACCACTGTGGTTTTGCTTTGTATTTCCCTGATAATTAGTGATGCTGAGCATTTTTTTCATATGTTTGTTGGTCATTTGTATATCTTCTTTTGAGAATTGTCTATTCATGTCCTTAGCCCACTTTTTGATGGGATTGTTTGTTTTATTCTTGCTGATTTGTTTGAGTTTCTTGTAGATTCTTGATATTAGTCATTTGTCAGATGTATAGATTGTGAAGATTTTTTCCCATTCTGTGGGTTGCCTGTTTACTCTGCTGATTGTTTCTTTTGCTAAAGCAACATTAAATCTTAAGGCTGGAGAATAATCTTCTTTGACTCCATGTCCCACCTGCCAGACACACTGGAAGGAGGTGGGTTTACAAGGCTACAGGGAACTCTGCCCTCAGGCTTTGCTAGACACAGCCCATACCACAGTTCTCATGGGTTAGACTCAGGTGCTTGTGGCTTTCCCAGTTTGCTATTGCATGCCAGTGACTCTATAGGTATGTAGTCTGGGGGATGGCTCTGCCCCTATGAATCCTCTAAGCATTCACTTAGTGAGGACTTTCTGCAGTGGCCCCACCCCTGGGGCATGTCTCTGCCTGGTCCCTGAGGCTGTTCAAGACGTCCATTGTAATCCAGGTGGAGGTAGCCCTGCCTACTCAGCTTCTGCACTCTGTACATCCACACAGTGGACAATGCCAAGACTATGGCTTGTGCTTTCAGGTGTGGTGGCCCAACCTGCCACTGGGCCTGCTTGAGCCACAGTTGGAGTAGCCAAGGAGCACTGGAGCAGAATACAGGGGACAGAGAATTGAGGTAATCCTGGACAATGAGCCCGAAGTTCCCAAGGGTTCCCTGAATCTCTCCCTTGAAATCATTCTGCCCTCAAAGTCCTAGAACTCTGGGCCTCTAAAGGTAATGGCAGCCTTGAGAATCTCTGAAGCACCTTTGGTATTGTTCTCCCATTGTCTTCATGAATAGCACCTGGTTTCCTTCTACCCATGCTAATGTCTTTATTGTGTGGTTGCTTGATAAGACCCTTGGTTTTCTCTCCTAAACATACCTTTTTTTTACATGACTAGCGGGAGAATTTTCTGAGACTTTGCATCCTGTTTCCCTTTGGTTATACATTCCATATTTAACTTACTTCTCTTCTTAGATTTTACTATAAACAGTTGAGAAAAGCCACAAAGTACCCTTAATGCTCTGCTTAGAGATTCATCCCACCAAATATCCTAGTCCATCGCTCTTAAATTCTGCCCTCTGCAGGGTAGAACACAGACACAATTCAGCCAAGTTCTTTGCCACTTTGTAACAAGAATGGTCTTTCCTCCAGTTTCCAGTAATATAGTTCTTATTTCCATCTAAGACCTCATAAGAATGGCCTTACTATCTGTATTTCCACCAACATTCTGTTCATGACCAGTTAATAATCTCTAAAACTGTGGGGTTTTTTCTACGGTTCTCCTGAGCTCTCTCAAGAATCACCTTTTATGCTCCATTCATGGCAATCTAGGCTTTTTCTACCTTGCAGTTTACAACTGTTCCAGCCTCTAACCACTACCCAGTTCCAAAGCTGGTTCTACATTTTTCAGGTATTTGTTACAGCAACAGTAACAAACAGTAACAACAGTCCACTTCTCTGGTACCAATTTCTGTTTTAGTCCATTTATGCTTCTGTAAAAATACCACAAATCAGTTAATTTATAAACAATAGAAATTGATTTATCATGATTCTGGAAGCTGGGAAATCCAAGATCAAGGCACTGGCAGTATTGAGGGCTGCTTTCTGCTTCCAAGATGGGGCTTGTTACTGTGTACTCCCAAGGTGAGGGATGCTATTTCACCACAAGGGAGTTGGACAGAATAGATGAAAAGGGGAGAAATCTATTCATCAGGCCCTTTTATAAGGGCACCTAATTCGATTCATGAAGGTGGACCTTCTATAGGCCATACATTTTCTGTATTTGTTCATTCTCTCACTGCTATAAAGAAATGCCTGAGACTGGGTAATTTATAAAGAAAAGAAGTTTACTTGGCTCATGGTTCCACAGGCTGTGCAGGAAGCATGGCTGAGGGTTGGGGGCTCAGGAAACTTTTACTTATGGTAGAAGACAAAGCTGGAGTGGGCATCTTCACATGGTCAGAGCAGGAGGAATAGAGAGAGGGGAGAAGTGCTACACACAAACAACTATATCTCCTGAGAATTTACTCACTGTACAGTACCAAGGGGGGATAGTACTAAACCATTGGAAGCCACCCCCATGATCCATTCACCTCCCACCAGGCCTCACCTCCAACACTGAGGATTACAATTCAACGTGAAATTTGGGTGGGGACACAGATTCAAACCATAATACTTGCAATACTGTTGCATTGGGGATTACGTTTCCACATGAATTTTGGAGGGGACATCATCATTCAAACCATTGCACACTTCTTTAAGTTTTAATCTTATATATTTGAGTCTTATCTCTCTTTTTCTTAGTCTAGGTAAAGGTTTGTCGATTTTATCTTTTCAAAGGATAACTCTTAGTTTCCTTGATCTTCTCTATGTTTTTCTGATCTCTATTTCATTTATTTCTGCTATGATCTTTGTTATTTCTTTTCTTCTGCTAACCTTTGGCTTAACTTGTTCTTCTTTTTCTAGTTCCTTGAGGTGTAAAGTTAGGTTTTTGATTCGAAGCCTTTTTTATTTTTTAACATAGGTTTCATTTCAGATCTTTTTTTGCAACCTTTGATTTCTTAAGGTTTGATTTGAAGCCTTTTTTATTTTCTTCTATAAGCTGTCCTCTTAGAACTGCTTTTGGAGCATCTCTTAAGTTTTGGTCTGTTGTATTTCCATTTTTCTTGGTCTCAGACATTTTGGGGCTTCTGTTTTTATTCTTCTTTGACTCACTGAATGCTCAAAAATGTGTTGTTTAATTTTCACGTATATGTAAATTTTTAAATTTTTCTTCTGTTGATTTTTAGTTTCATAGCATAGTGGGTAGAAAAGATGCTTGATATGATTTCAGTCTTCTTCAGTTTGTTAAGACTTGTTTTGTGGTCTAACATATATCTTATCTATCTTGGAGAATGTTTTGTGTGCACTTGAAAACAATATGTATGCTGTTGCTGTTGGAAGGAATGTTCTGTATATGTCTGTTAGATACATTTAGTTTATAGTACTGTTTGAGTCCACTGTTTTCTTATTGATTTTCTTTCAGAATGATCTACCCATTGTTGAAAGTCATAAATTTTCATCCCTAACTATTATTGTATTGCTGTCTATTTCTCCCTTTAGTTGTGTTACTATTTGCTTAATAAATTTAGGTGTTTCAGTGTTGGTTACATATATATTTTCCATTGTTACAGTCTTTTGATGAATTAACCATTTATCATTACATAATGATTGGCTTTGTCTCTTGTGACAATGTTTGACCTAAATCTATTGTATCTGATGTAAGAATAGCTACCCCAACTCTCTTTGAATTACCATTTGTGTGGAATAACTTCTTCCATCTCTTCACTGTCAGCTTATGTGTGTCCTTAAAGCTAAAGTGAATCTCTTGTAGGCAGCATATAGTTGAATCTTTTTTTAAAAAAAAATGCATTTATCCACTCTATGTTTTTTGATTGGAGAATTTAATTCATTTTTATGCAAGGTAATTATTACAGGTAATAACTTACTATTGACAATTTTCCATTGTTTTTAGACTTTTTTTCTTTTTATCTTGGTGTCTTCTTTTGTAATTTGATGACTTTTTTTGTAGTGTTATGCTTTGGTTATTTTCTCCTTATCTTTTGTATATCTACCACAGGTTTCTTCTTTGTGGTTACCATAAGGCTTATGTAAAACATTGCATAGTTATAACACAATCTAGTTTAACCTAGTAACAACCTAACGTTGAATACAAAAAGTCTGCACTTTAACTTTTCCTTCCTCAACTTTTATGTTATTGGTGTCAAAATTTATATTTTAAAATGTGTATTCATTAACAAATTATTGTAGCTATAGATAATTTCTAATACTTGTGTCTTTTGACTTTTATACTAGAGTTAAAAGTGATATACAACCATCACAGTATTAGGGTATTCTGAATTTGAGTATATTCTTAACTTTACAGTGAGTTTTATACTTTCATATGTTTTTATGTTGTTAATTAGTATTCTTTTCTTTCTACTTGAATTCCCTTTAGCATTTCAAGGAAGGTCTAATGGTGATGAACTTCTTCAGCTTTTGTTTTTCTGGGAAGCCTTTATCTCTCTTTCACTTTTGAAGGACAGCTTGACTAGGTATAATATTCTTGGTTGGTTGTTTCTTTTTTTTTTTCTTTCTTTAAGCTCTTTGAAACATACCATTCTTCTTAGCCTACAAGCTTTCTGCTAAGAAATCCACTAATGGTTTTATGAGGGTTTCTTTAGATGTGATGAGTTACTTTTCTCATTCTGCCTTTAATATTCTCTTTTTCTTTAACTTAAAAAAATTAATTATAATGTGTCTTTGTGAAGATCTCTTTATGTTTAATATATTTGTGGTTCTTTGTGCATCATGGATGTGGATATTTATTTCTCTCTCCAAACTCAGAAGGTTTTCTGTCAAAATTTCTTTAAATGAGCTGTCTGCCCCTTTCCCTTTCTATGCGTCTTCTAAGATGTTCATAATGCATAGATTTGTCTTCTATATGGTGTTTCAGAAGTCCTACAGTCCTTCTTATCTCTTTTATGTCGTCTTTTTGTTTTTGTCTTTGTTTGTTCTTTTGACTGGGTAATTTGAAATGGACTGTCTTCAAGCTTGCTAATTTCTTTCTTCTTGATGTGAGTCTGTTGTTGAAGGTCTCTATAAATTTTTTTAGTTAGGGCATTGTGTTCTTACACTCCAGAAGTTCTGTTTGGTTATATTTCATTGCTTGTATTTCTTTGTAAACTGTTCATTTTGTTCATGTACTGTTTCCCTGATATTCTTTAGATGTCTAAGTGTGTTCTCTTGTATCTCACTAAGCTTCTTTAAGATGATTATTTTGAATTTGTCAGTTATTTTGTAGATCTTCATTTCTTAGTTTGTTCCTTTGGTGGTATCATGTTATCTTGATTTGTGTGTGTGTGTGACTCTTGTGGCCTTCTGTCTGTGTCTGTGTCTGTGCCATTAAAGAAGGAGATAGCTCTTTCCATCTTTATAGACTGGCTTTGGCAGGGAAAGCCCTTCAAAAGTCAGTCTGTCCAGAGACTGTGTGAGGGATGATGGCAAGTAGTCCATGGGCAAGCTTGCTGCTAGGTAGGTTAGTCTGGTGCCTGGGTAAATAGGTGGGTAAGGCTGGCACCTGAATCCACAGAGGTGTGCCTGGAGCTTAGGTCTAGACATGATGGTCTGGCTTTGGGGCTGGTCTTGGTCTTGAGTCCACTGGAGGAAGTCTGGAGCTTGGGTCCATGGGGGCTGCCCTGGTGCTGGAATTCACTGGAATGGGCTTTGTATTGGCATCTGCAGAGAATTCAGGGACTCACTTCAGTCTCTTTCCTTCATGTGGAGGGTATATTTCTCTGTGTCATGCTGTGTGAGCTTGGCGGGAGTGGGGCGGCTAATGTTGGTATTATGGAACTATCCTTCCTACCCTTTATTGTGTCTTTTCTTATTTCTCTGCTCTACTTCAGTGCTAAAATTTCTCACCTGGATTTCTTAACTATTTTGAAGGTATTTTGTGCATGTGTGGCTTCATTGTCCATATCATTATCAGCATTTTGGTCAAAGCCATTCAACAAGTCTCTAGGAAGTTCCAAACATTCCCACATCTTCCTGTCTTCCTTAAAGTCTCTAGGAAGTTCCAAACTTTTCCACATTTTCCTGTCTTCTTCTGAGCCCTCCAAACTGTTCAAAACCTATACCTTTTACCCAGATCCAAAGTTGCTTCCACATTTTGGGCTATCCTTGTAGCAGCACCCTACTCTCTGTGGTACCAATTAACTGTATCTGTTCTCACACTGCTAATAAAGACATACCTGAGACTGGGTAATTTATTAAGGAAAGAAGTTTAATGCACTCACAGTTCCACATGACTGGGGAGGCCTCACAGTAGTGGCAGAAGGTGAAAGACACGTCTTACATGGTGGCAGACAAGAGAGAAGTGAGAGCCAAGTGAAAGAGTAAGCCCCTTATAAAACCATCAGATCTTGTGAGAACCTACTATCACAAGAACAGCATGGGGAAAATCACGCCCTTGATTCAATTATCTCCACCTGGTCCTGCCCTTAACACATGGGGATATTTCCAATTCAAGATGAGATTTGGGTGGAAACACAGAGCCAAACCATATCAATAAGAGACATGGTACCTGCACTTGGGTAGGTGAGAATATTATTTTCAAATAAGGATAACATGTATTTTTCCTTTTCAAGATACATTCTTATCAATATTTATTATCCAATTAATTGACTAAGGCCTCCAATCCAATATTGAAAAACCAGTAAGGAGAAGCCTCATCTTTGATGAAGAATTTTATTGCTGTATTCTATTTATAAAAGGTTTGTGGGAGTGTAAATTAGTTCAACCACTGTGGAAGATAGTGTGGCAATTCCTTGAAGACCTAGAGGCAAAAATACCATTTGACCCAGCAATCCCATTACTGGGTATATACCCAAAGGAATATTTACCATTCTGTTATAAAGACATGCACACATATGTTCACTGCAGCACTATGCACAGTAGCAAAAACATGGAATCAACCTAAATGTCCATCAATGATAGGGCAGATAAAGAAAATATGGTACACATACATGATGGAATATTATGCAGCCATAAACAGGAATGAGATCATGTCCTTTGCAGGGACATGGATGGAGCTGGAGGCCGTTATCCTTAGCGAACACAGGAACAGAAAACCAAATACGACATCTTCTCACTTATAAGTGGGAGCTGAATGTTGAGAATACATGGACAGATGGGTGGGGAACAATACACACTGGGGCCTGTCAGAGGGCAGAGGGTAGAAGTAGAGAGGGGATCAGAAAGAATAGCTCATGGATGCTGGGCTTAATACTGAGTGATGGGATGAGCTATACAGCAAACCACCATGGCACACACTTACCTATGTAACAAACCTGCACATCCTGCACATGTACTATTAATTTAAAATTAAAGTTTAAAAATTTTACAAAAGTAATTACAAATACTGTTGAATTGTATCAAAATCAATTTGTTAGTGTAATTCACATGTTAAACCATCCTTGAATTCTTAGAATAAACTTCAGTAATAATAGAGGGTTTATTCTTATTCTGCTTGATAGAATTGAATAATGTTTCATTTAGGATTCTCATATTTATAGGAACAAAACATCAATATGTAGTTTTCGTTTACTGTGATTTTTTTGAGATTTTATTATTAGAATTATGCTAACTTTGATATGACTGGGAAACTTTTTCATAACTCTATGTAAATACATATTTTTAAAAGCAATGTAATTTTTCTCATCTTGAAAGTTTGAAAGAATTCACAGACAAAATTAGGCAGATTCATGCTTTAGTAGTGTTCTTTGGCACCTGTTCAATTATTTTTATGGTTATTGTCTATTTATTTCTAGTTTTTTTAAGAACCAACTTTTTCCTTGAAAATCATCCATATATCTTATCAAATACATTGAAATAAAGTAGAATTCATTATCTATTTATGATTTTTAGTGTTTTCTGGATCTGTGGTTTTATCATTCTTTTTACTCATTCCTCATTCGTGTTTTCACTGCTTGGGCCTTGGTTAAATTTCTTGGAGTGCTATTTATTGGGGTAATGCTTTTCAGCGGTATAAGTATTCATTTTAAAAGGTCTATAATTTTTTTATCAGTAGTATTTTTAGCAGACAAGTGAGAGACACCTGGGCATAATTTTCTATTGTAAAAGAGGAAGCTAAGATGTAACTATGTGGAGAGGTAACTGAGAAAAGAAGGAGAAATATGGTATGATCAAAGAGGCTATCTGAAAGAGTTGATGGGTAACAATTAATTTTGGGGTCACATGTGGACTCATTGTGTCTGTGCAGAGAGGGTAGAATTTGCCAGATCCCATGTCTGACTTTGTAGGTAGTTATTATAAAAGAATATAGACACCAATGGTACCCAGAAATTAGCTAAAACATTATGCCAAGTTACTCATTATATAGATGTAGAAACTAAGTGACAAAGAAATAAGGTAAATTATACAAGGTTATACAGCATTCTAAAATTGTTGAGGTCTACCTAATCCCAGTGCAGTTCCTTGCACTATACAATATTGTTTCTGCTACAATCTGTTGACATCATTTTAAATCTGAATCATTCCTTTCAATGCATTTACTCCCTGGCCCAATTTTGTGTCAAAGAGGATGTGGCTCCAACATTCTACACCTTTAGCTAAGTTCTCAGTTTTAAAAAATTAACTTTTTTTTTCTTTTTGCTCCTTGCTATACCCCAGAACCTAGTACAATACCTGGTACATAGTTGGTGTTCAATAAAGGACTTTTGAATTAATGAATGAAAGAGCAATTTAGGGCCAAGACAGAGACTTGTGTCATGCCTTCATTAACATACAGTAATATTGGTTCTTTCAGCTACATATCCTTTGGATTATATTGCTAGGATATTTGCTTTTTTTTCTTTTATTTTTTTGAGATGGAGTCTCGCTCTGTCGCCAGGCTGGAGGGCAGTGGCACCATCTCAGCTCACTGCAACCTCTACCTCCTGGGTTTAAGCAATTCTCCTACCTCAGCCTCCTGAGTAACTGGGACTACAGGCATGCGCCACGACACCCAGCCAATTTTTTTGTATTTTTACTAGAGACGGGATTTCGCCATGTTGGCCAGGATGGTCTCAATCTCCTGACTTTGTGATCTGCCCACCTCGGCCCCCAAACTGCTGGGATTACAGGTGTGAGCCACCACACCCAGCCAGGATATTCTTATTTCTATACTTTAGCTACAATTATTAAAGGGAGCCAGCATAAAATGTTTTGATGTGGACTGATACACCATATCTTTAGTTTTTCCCAAATATACCATTCTGATAATCTTATTTTATATAAAAAGCTTAACAAGGTTTATATTATATTTTATTAACATGTCATTTTTCTCAAATCTTTTCTTCCTTCTCTTAGAGAAGGAATCACAAATTTTCAATTTTATCATTTGTTCCAGAAATCTACTTGGGTTAGACAAAGCACATTGCATATATTTGTAGCATGTTTCAAAGATTTCTGGCAGAATTTTAATAATATATTTGGTAAGTTCTTAATAATAAGAATAATGATTCATTAAAATTTTCAATGTGTAAATACTGACTAGTCACTTTATCTACATTATCTTATTCAATTCCTCCAAAATATATGAACTAGGCATTCATACCTGAAATACACAAATCAGGAAGCCAAGACTAAGAGAGTTGTCTCTTTCCTCCTCAAATCTGTATTTTGTCTTCCATTTTCAGAGTTGAAATATTCTCTCTTTTTAGGCAACACAGAAACACAGTATGGATTGTAAGGTTCCGTTTTCTCTTTGATCTCTACTAAAAATTACAGCACTACTTCCAATACATCCTTCTTGCATCTTTCAAAACGAAGTAAGCCCTTTCACTTGTCTTTAACACTTACTGCAAGAATCATGTAAATCTAGTTGTTATTTTCTTACCAGTTGGCCACATTCATTGTTCCACCTTTTTATACGTGTCTTCTAAAACTCTGAACTCATAGAGTTATAATGTCTTCACTAAACCTCCTCTCAACTCTTCAGCATCATGAAAACTTATGCTTGTAAAGTCATAATTTTATTCCTGTGTAAATTATGTCCTCTGAAATTTTTATTTTGGTGATTAAATAAGCTTTGAAAAGACCCAAAATGCTCATTTCTCTTCTAGTCTTTATTGGGAAGACATAGAGAGCAGCCAAATTGGGTTGAAGCAGGAAGGTGAAGGATAGAGAACTCCAGGGAAGAAGCTTTACTGGCAGTCTGATGTCTGCTATGTTTGGGCATTTGAAAAATGAACATATGACTGATCTGATTAAAAAAAAAAAAAGTTAAGCATAGGTACAGGGAAGGCTATTCATGGCAAAAACAAACAAAAACCAAGGTAATCCTTAGTCCTAGAAAAAATAAATATATTGTAAAACATTAGAAGTATAACTGTTAAACTTAGCTGTGCCGTGTGTAATATTTAAATAATAATTTAAGCACTGACATTGATGAAACACACTTAGTACAGCCATGATAAATTATTTATAAAGATGGCTGCAACAATTTCTCCCATTCTGCATGCCTTTTGTGATGAGCCTGTACTGCTTGCTGCCTTCATCAAGAGATAAATTTTCCTTGCTCTGGAGTCCAGGCTTATGCTGTCACCTGCTTTGACCAATATAATGTGGTAGAAGTGATGCTGGAATCCTTTGAGGCCTGACTTTCAGAGATCTTACAGCTTCCATTTTTAAGTTTTTAGAATGTTTCCTCTTGGAATGCTGCCTCAAGACTGCCATGCCCTGAGGAAGCCCAAGATAGAAATGTAAAAGAGAACTAAGGACCTCTGAGCAAAACCCCAGCTGAGTCCAATTCCCAGATCCTCGACTATCTGAATGCAGTCACATAATTGAAGCTAGGTAAGACCAGCAGAAGAATCCCCCAGCAAATCCAGAGAAGCATGACAAACCACCATTTTATTTTGTGAGCCGTTCCATCTGGGGTGATTTGTGATCCCGACATAGGCAACGGAAACAGTATCTATATTGGGCGGATGGAAGGAGAGGTGAAGTTATATAAGAGAATTAAACCACCCACTAAAATCTGAGGATATTTACAAATAATATATTTAAAAACTAAAACAAGAAAAAGAACACTGTGAGTATATTATTAGAGATAAGATACAAGAAGAAACTAGTGTTTAAAGTTGTTGCCTGGGGCCAGACTGTAGGGTGGGCCAGGGGAATGCAATGTTTTATTACATACCTTTTAGTAGTGTTTGATTTTTAAAATGTGAACATGAATTGCTTTGATAAAAATAAATTTTATATATTCTTAAGTTGTCCCTGGGATATGCAATCATGTGAAGTTATGGTATGAGGAGGCCTCAGGGCTTGGCAGATGAATGGAGAGACAGCTCTAGTTTAATCAGTGTTTTTCTGTTGTCCATCCTGCCCTTTAAGGCTTGTTCT
Organism: Hylobates moloch; assembly: GCF_009828535.3. Taxonomy (NCBI): domain Eukaryota; kingdom Metazoa; phylum Chordata; class Mammalia; order Primates; family Hylobatidae; genus Hylobates; species Hylobates moloch. The sequence goes on from NW_026652285.1 coordinate 78,488,097, forward strand.
CCTTCCTAGGTCTCCCTTTTTGGTTTCCGTTCTTGGCATCCAGTTCAAATGAGAATGTATTTTAATTTGCAGGTGAAGACATTTAGAGAAATTTAAAAAAAACAAGAGTCAGCAATGAGCTGTCATTTTTGTCTTCAGCTAATTTCTATCATGGCCCCATGTTTTTGGAAGAAAAGGTGGAGGGAAAAAAATGCCCAGAAGTCTGTCACTACTAAAATCCAAAATAAAAGAATAATATCTTGGCTAGGTGCAGTGGCTCACGTCTGTAATCCCAACACTTTGGGAGGCCGAAGTGGGTAGATCACCTGAGGTCAGGAGTTCAAGACCAGCCCGGCCAACATCATGAAAACCTGTCTCTACAAAAAATACAAAAATTAGCCATTCGTGGTGGTGCGTGCCTGTAATTCCAGCTACTCAGGAGGCAGAGACAGGAGAATTGCTTGAACCTGGGAGGCGGAGGTTGCAGTGAGCTGAGATTGCACCACTGCCCTCTAGCTTGGGTGACAGAGCAAGACTCCATCTCAAAAAGAAAAAAAAAAAAAAAAAAATATATATATATATATATCTTTCAACTACTTGCCCTGAGTACTTGAGTACTTCTAAATAGCCACAACTCTTCTAGAAAAAATACTTTTAATTCCTTTTTGCTTTTTAGGGTCCCTCTTTGGATGTGACTATGAATTTAATTTTACATAAATCTTAGAGAACGTGGGGTTCCTTCAGTAAAATATAGGTAAGAGTAGCTTCAGCAAATCTGCTAATTTTTATTTCTGCCACCTTTCCCTTTAGAATTCTCAATGCCATTCTTTGGCCTGTTAGACGTGCTTGCTTGAAGTGTTTGCTTGAAACCATCCATTATTTCTTAAAGCAACACAGTCTGTGGCTTCAGCTACACAATTCTGACAACCGTACAACTTGGTTGGTTCAGGCTTTTAAAAAATCAATCAAAGTGACTGTTTGGCAATGTGTATTGAGCGATTTTCTCATTTTTCAGCAAGCTGTTGTGGAATTATATCACTTCACCTCAAGTAGTCTCTCATTCCCCCAAATATCTCTACTCTTTAACTAGCTTTCCTTTTTTTGTCCTTGTCCCAGCTCCCAGCTTAACCCACCTTCAAAAGAAGCACCACAGGATTATGCTTTCTAGTTGGGCGATTCCAGTAAATGAAGGTAGGGCTCTTGGGAAATGGATCAAAGAATATTGATATAGTCAATGTGTATGCAAAAATGTTAAGATGGAGGGCTGAGCTAAAGCCTCTGCCTCTGCCTTCTCCATCCTTGCCAGCAGCAGTTCCCGAGTCCATCCCCAGCCAGTCCACCATCATCCCAGGTTGTGCCAAGCCCACCATCTCTAGGACTTGGAATTGAATCTTATGCTCACAGGCTACTTTTTAGGTTGCCAAGTATAATAACAGTAACATGAATAAATGTCAATTTTGAATGTCTACAATGGGCCCAACATTTGACTGGCTAATTATTATTACTCCTTCCACCAATCCTGAATGTTTGATGTGATTACTAGCATTTACAAATAAGTTTAAATAACTAGCCTAATACCACATAACTTGCCACATGTGCAGACAGGATTTTCTTTCATATCTTTCTAACCGTAAAACTCAGTCGACTTAGTACATTGCTTTGAGTATCATTGGCTCCATGGTCCCTGCAAATCATTCTCATACTATTATGTTGACCTTAAACAAATAGGTTCAAAATAACTTACTCCTATCTTACATTGAGTCTCTTTCTACAGGGGCTTATCACTGCCACTTTCTTTCTAATGGATTAAGCTCCCATGATGATGATATTTTTCTGAATTTGGCTAATCCATTTGACTCCATTCTTGGTACATCTGTGTGCTTTGGCAGAAGCCAGCCTAGAGAATGGTCAGTCCTCTGAGGTCTCCGCTGACTGGTCTTGCCTGTCTTCCCTCTTTGCTGCCTGTTGCCCAAGACCTCCACCCTTAAATGCAAACATTTGAAAATAAATGAATGCTATATTCATTATTTATTTTTGTCATTATGTCCTAAGAATTGTGCTATGCTTTCTGGGGAACAAAAAGACAAATCAGGCTCGGTGTATAATCCTAGTGCTTTGGGAGACAGAGACAGGAGGATAGCTTGAGCCCAGGAGTTCAAGACCAGCCTGTGCAACACAGGGAGAATGCCATCTTTACAAAAAGTTAAAATATTAGCCTAGCCAGGTGTGGTGATGCACATTTGTAGTCCTAGCTACTCTGATCTCTTGAGCCCAAGAGTTTGAGGCCATAGTGAGTTGTGATGGTGCCACTGCACTCCAGCTTGGGTAACAGAGCAAGACCCTATTTCAAAAAAGAAAAAAGGCCAGGCGCGGTCACTCATGCCGGTAATCCCAGCACTTTGGGAGGCTGAGACAAGCAGATCACGAGGTCAGGAGTTCGAGACCAGCCTGACCAACATGGTGAAACCCCATCTTTACTAAAAATACAAAAATTAGCCAGGCATGGTGGCATGTGCCTGTAATCCCAGCTACTCAGGAGGCTGAGGCAGGAGAATCACTTGAACTCGGGAGGCAGAGGTTGCAGTGAGCTGAGATCCCACCACAGCACTCCTGCCTGGGTGGCAGAGTGAGACTCCGTTTCCAAAAAAAAAAAAAAAAAGAGAAAGAAAAGAAAGATTAATCAAGCACAGATCCTGATCTCAAGGAGCTACTTCCATTAGAAGTGACTGAGACTGAGACTGAGATGTACAGCTTATTGCACTAGTAATAGTGATTGTAAGCACCTATGTATTAATAGTTATTACCATGCCCTAGACACTTTACAAAGGTACTTCACGTTGTCCTCACAACAGCCCGGTGAGGTAGGTTCTAATCTTATCCCATTTTACAAATAAGGAAATTGCAACACACAGATCAGATTACGAACCCAAAGAAGTTTGGCTTCAGACCTGAGCTCTTAAACACTACAGGCTTTTATGAAGATGCTGCACAGATTGCAGAAGCATACATCACAGGAATTGAGAGGAGAGAGAAATATCATTCAGCTGTAGAAAGCTAGGAAGGCTTCCTGCAGGAGGTAGCAATTGGGCTAAACTCTAAAGGATGGGTATGATTGGGCCATAAGGAATGAATATTTGCAGGAAGGGCATTTCAGAATGAGAGAATGGCAATCAGCTGGTGTTTGTTGGCTCTTGTTGCTGAAACTTCAGCTTGCCTCCTTTGTTTGTTGTGACATAGGCCATCAGCCTATCATTAAATGTCTGGCAGTGTGCAAGATTGAGTGGCTCTTTTGTCCATCAGTCCAATCTGTCTTTGGAAAAATACCTTTAACCGTTTTTTAGCAGGATTCCTGATTTTTATCCTGGTTTATCTCTTCTGGAATGGGAGATTCCATCCTATAAGAATGTCCATATGGAAGGACCTTGAACAAGGACAATAACCAAGCAGGAGAGCAGCTATTAGCCATGTCAAATGAGTAAATTCACTGCCCAGCCCAAGAAAATGTTTCAGAGTTGCTCCACCCCAACAATTGCTCTTAATAGGGGACAGATGGCAGTGGGCTATTTAACCTCTGTGCATTTCCTGCATGTGACATGTCTCTGCTCATTTTGCTTGATGACTGAATTGAGAAGGACAACAAACTGAGATGACTGGGGAGAAACCTGAAAAATGGAATATTTACCCTCTGCTCCCTTCACCATGCCGCATCTGCTCCAGGAAATGGTCATCGTCATGATAAGTTTGTACCCTGTGTTTACCACTGAGGGGACAGCTCTGAGAGAAACCTAGGAAAAATTCTTACATGCACTAAACACATGAACGCTTTTGACCACAAAAGAAACTGTTGTGGAGATTCCTGGGTTTTCTTCATCCTCTAACTTTAAATCCTTTTCAAAGACAACCTCATGGATCATTTAGCATCTTCTTGACTGGACTCTTCATTCACATCTTCTGATTTCTCCTCTCCAGATGTGCCATCATGGGTGGCCTCTCTCTTATTGCATCCATTATGTTATTTGTTGTTTTTGTTTTCTTTTTTCTTTTTTTTTTTTTGCTAAGTTACTACTTTCCTACTCCTGATATTAGGAATGTAAGGTATCTTCTCTTTCTTGTGTCTGAACTCCATACAAGAGTGGAGTTCTTTCTGCTTATATTCATTGTGTTCTAGTGTAATTAGTCCTTGCCTTGGCATATAAGTTTTTAATGTGAATTTTCTCAAGAGACACTTCCAGAATCTTCAAAAAGAGAATAATCAAAATCCTTTAGTTTCATAAGTGAATTTTGACACTATTTGTCTGTTCATTTGTGTGCATATGTGTATACGTGTATGCCTGTGTACATGCATGTATATGGTATATGGTATGTGTGTATGTGTGTGTGTATGTTTTACTTCCTCCATCCAATTTCTATTGTACTTCCCAGTGGTTGACGTAAAACCTGTATGTTCCTAGTCTCCCTCTGGAATTCCTGGGAGTCCAGCCCAGGCACAAAAAAAGATGTGGGGTTCTGAGGTGAGCAGTGCCCTTGATTCTGTGCAATAATGATGAATGGAATAGACTTTCACAATACAATTCTAATATGAGTAGAGGAAGGCAAAAACTAATCAGATGGAAAAAAAAAAGGTGGCAAATACCCTGTAACAGATTATTCCTTTAGGGTGCAAAATACCACCTGCAGAACTTCTCCGATAGTTTTGAAGAGTCCAAGTATTCAATAGTTCAGTAAGGTGGTATGAAATCAACATTAGTCACACTGGACAATTTACTCTTCCATAACTTGTTGTTAGGTCAGGTGTATTTTTCCCCTCAGTGAGTTCTTCACTACCTGCTTACCTTTTAATTTTTATAGGATTGCTATGATGTATCTTGCTCCTAAAGGATCCTAAGCCATTTCTCCTAAATGCCCCAACTCCAGGCAAAGATCATCTTTGAACTCCTGGTAATGTCACTGGATATTTGTTGGTGTGTTAGATGAATTTCCGTACAGCTTTGAATTCTCTTCCCAGCAAAGCCAGGTTTTATGGCTCTTGCAGATTCACTTAATCTTTTGCAACACATGAATGATCCCTTCATTCTAAAGGCCACATGGTTGATTTGGTAATTTCTATAGATCTGTCTCTTACTGGTTTGCTTTTGTCTGCTCATTCCTTTTCTGTTACTTAATTATTTCATGTGATTTTTCTCTACCTTATTTACCACCCACAATTCAGGCCATCCTTTATTCTTCTCCTTAACTTCAGAGCTTTACAGCCTACCCTCCAAGAGCCTGGGGTTTCATCTCTACATAGTGCACATTATGCCCCCTCTTGTTAATCGAAGTGGAGACTAGGAATTAGGCAATTCCACACTCCATTGGTCATTTGCAGGGTTGGCTTTATGATAGATTTTGTCTCTGAAGACCTCATTTGGTGAAGACTCATGTGGTGTCCTGAAAGTTGGAGAGCAGAATTGCCAGTCACTGGCTACAGTGAGAACTTCTCTGATCTTAGTTCTTTGTGTTCATTAGTTTGATGGGAAAAGTATGTTTTTTAGAATTCTGTGCAGGGAGATTATGAGTTTTAAATCGTATTTAGAAGTTAATCTTTTAAGCTGGGCGTGGTAGCTCACGCTTGTAATCCCAGCACTTTGGGAGGCCGAGGCAGATGGATCACGAGGTCAGGAGATCGAGACCATGGTGAAACCCTGTCTCTACTAAAAATACAAAAAATTAGCCAGGCGTGGTGGTGGGTGCTTGTAGTCCCAGCTACTCAGCGAGGCTGAGGCAGGAGAATGGCGTGAACCCGCGAGGCGGAGCTTGCAGTGAGCTGAGATTGCACCACTGCACTCCAGCCTGGGTGACAGAGCGAGACTCCGTCTCAAAAAAAAAAAAAAAAAAAAAAAAAAAGTTAATCTTTTAATTTTAATTTTGTTGACTATATTTGTTAAAATAAACCATAGCTTTTTAAGTCTATAATTTTGATTCAAACTTAAGTATAATCAATTAAACTAATTTTAATACAATTTGCAAACTCAGGGCTTATAAAACATTAAGAAAAAAAGCCATTCTAGATATCTCTTGAGCACCTACCATGTTCAAAATAGTTCACTAATTCAGTTTTGGAAATTTAAACCAAAATATTAAAATTAAGAAGATAATAAATCTCAAATCTCCATATGTTCAGTCTTTTCACCTCCCAGTTAATCTTTTTCATGTTGATATAATGCTCCTTCTGAAATATAACCAAAATTCAGTAGCTTCCCTAAACAAAACCTTCAATGACTTTATACTATTTCATAAATTAAATAGCTATTTAATTTGACAGTGCAACATTCTAAGAATTGACAGTGCAAAATTTCCACAATGTGATTTCAACTTCATGTGTGTGTATATATATATATATATATATATATATAGCAGAGATGAGATCTTGGTTGCCCAGGCTGGTCTTGAACTCCTAGGCTCCAGTGATTCTCCTGCCTCAGCCTCCCAAAGTGCTGAGATTATAGGTGTGAACTATCCTGCCTGCCCTGTCCTCTGTTTTCTTTCTTCCTCCCTTCCCGACTCCTTTTCTTCTTCTTTTCTTCCCTCTCTCCTCTCTCTCTTTCTTCTTTTATTCCAAAATATTAAACCCCACAAAGTAGTGAGGCACAAAGGGAAATAAGTCTTCCCTCAAAGACATCCAGTCTACCCCCTTCTATAGAGCTCCACAATATGTTCCACACATTGGCATACTCTGGTCCCATTGCCGCTGCTTCCTATGTTCCCATCATCTGTCCTCACCCACCTTCACCTCAAATGCCATCTCCAATACCATATCTCGCACTGACGTTTTCTCCTTCCAAGCTCATCTCCTTCATGAACACCCTACAGCCTAGTATGACCACCTTCTGTGTGCCTCCTATTTTTCCTTCATTAAATTTTTTTTCTGATCATGGAAGTAATACTCACTATATGAGACTTTGAGAGTGGAGGTAAGTATACACGTAAAATACAGTACATGGTCTGGTGTGATAAGGTATTCACTGAGAATCTGGATGTTCAAGTTCTAGTTCTATCCCTGACACTTAGTTGCCAAGTGACATTATGCTTGGCATTTATCACTTTAGGACCTATATTTTTTCTCCTTGAAAAAGTGGACACTGAGCTTCCTGATCTGTAAGTACCATTGCAGTTGTAGAATTCAATGTTTAATTTAGATGTCTATAAATGTGTGTTGTGTGTCTTGGTCCTGTCCCTAGACAGTGACTGTCACCCTCAGTACCTCAGTCAGGACATGGCCCCGAGGTGGATCTTCCAGCCCTGTTAGCATGTGTTGAGAGTCACATAATTTTATCCCCAGTAGACTCAACCTGCAATAATTTTACCCATTATTTCAAATGTGTCATCTCGCTTATCTAATAGTGAAACACACTGGGATTGAATTTCATTATTACATTTAAGGTTTGTTATCCTGTGATTTTCTGTAGTCTTTTGCTTTTTCTTTTTTCTTCCAACTTAAAATGATAGCACCAAGCAGAACATTAAAATTCTAGACACTTGAACAACACTGTAAACATTATTTAAATTGATTTTGTTCAAATTCATTGCAAACCCATGCGATACATGAGTCTATATTAATGATATTCTCTCTTCAGAAATTTGGAAAGTTTTCTCTGTCTAGAACTGAAAAGAAAACTAAGAGAGTAACAACTTTATCATAAGATTCATGCCAGCAGTATTGGGAAGCTAGATGAGAGCATAGATTTATAAATCCCTACAGATCCTTAGAGTTTATACATATTTTTAAAGGAAGCTGTTTATTTTTCTATAACATATCTCCTCTTTTCTAAACATGATATCCAGGAAACCCATCATTTGTGTTGGCTACATAATTTTCCTTCAAAGTAGTCCCCAAATCTTATAAAAAAACAACCAACGGGTATTGTGTTTCCCAGGCTTCTGGGTGTTGGGGAGGCAGTGGGATGGAACCAGAATGCCAGTCCTGGAACTGACACTTGCTGGCTGGGTGAAGGTCAGCAAATGTCAACTTCCCTGTGACTCAGTTTTCATCTCTTTAAATTGAACTGCCTTTCTTACTAATTCGTGGTGAAGATCAAATAAGATGATATGAGCAAAACTCTTGAAAACTGCATAGCCTCATAGGCGGTCGCAGGGCTCATTATCATTTAAAACTGTCCCCAGTGTTCATGAGAAAATTGTCTCATGTCCCATCTCCTGCAAAATCTCTGTTCTTGGTGAGGAAGAGGACAGTCAGGGGAACTATTTATGTTATATTTTGTTTAACACTAAGGTAATAAAATATAAGCAGAACTTCTGCATTGATGCATTAATTGCTTTCATCTACTATTTCTTGTTAATGGAAGCATTTCTCTATGCTCCCTAGAAATGTACTAAATGTTATTTGATTATAATTTTATGCTTATATGGTAATTAGCACTCTTAGAATATAAGCATGTAAACACCCTCCCATCATGAGGTCTGTCCTTAACATGCCATTATCATATCCTGTTATTTCAGAGGGATGGAAAAAACATCATGTTGTTTGTTACTGTCAACATGGGAGAGAGCATAAAGCAAGATACCGCAGGAAATAAACTGTAGAAATTGTGGAAAAATAAGCCACCCTCTTATTTACTGTCTTATAGTATAAAAAATACATTATATACATTCCCTCACTCCAATCACAATAGAAACAAACCAACTAAAAGGAGAAACTCTGAGTATTGTCTCCTAAACTGTCCTATATTTTGTTAGATTATGCTACCTGCTCCCTTCCAGTCAATTTTTAACCAGAAGTGTCTGAGACGAAACAACTGTTGGCTTTGTGTTTGGAAATAGCAGTTTACTTAGGTCAAATAGGTTGATATGTTTGAATTTCTGAGTTTTTATTAGATTTTAAAATATATGTATAATAGCCCACGTAAGTGTTTTTCTGTGGGTATTATCCTATTCATTTTTACAGAAGGGGAATTCCAAAACCAAGGCCCAGAGAGGTCAAGTAATTTATCTAAGGTCATTTAACTTTTGGAGAATTGAGTTGTGACTTTCCCTCAAGCCCCACATTCTGAAAACTTTGCCATTATGCTTTTCTGATCATTTCTCATCTCTCAGCAACTTTTCTCTCATCTATATTCCTGTAATTCTTCTTCCTGGATCAGGTTGCTTCTCATTTAAAGGATGCAATTCTTCCAGTGATCTGGCAGAATAAGCAGATGTCATGCCACCTGGTCATGGATGTCACCCTTTCACAGAAGCAACAGGAGGAAACACTATTGAAATAAGGCACTGTGGCTATTTAAACTCTCACATTGAAGCCATTTCCACCAACCAAGTTTCCAAGTTCCCAGATTAATTCCTTGCACAGGGAACTTGTCTATGGAATGATGCTTTCCTTCATGAGGTTCATGGGAAACAATCAGACATTCCAAATCTCATTATCTGACAGGTTCAGGCTTCCCAATAGAAAGAAAACAAAAGCAATTTATGTGGGAGGAAAACATGAGTTGGTTTGCTCTCTGATTGAAAGATGCTAGAACGCCAGACTATAAATCCCAGGTAGACCTGTTTCTGCGTAGTTCAGCGGCTGCCCGCTGAGTCACTCTGTGGTGGAAGCACATACTTTATGGAGGGCAATTGTAACAGACCATTTCCACCAGAGACTGCAGGCGTTTTTCTTTCAGCTTACTGGATGATGTGGTCCCAACGTGGATGAGGACAGAAGACTCACATAATTTCCTGAACCATCTCATGACTCTATTGTAGATGCAAGTTTGTCCTAGTTTTTTAGACTTTCTACCATTCCAGACCATCAAATTGCCATTATTTTATGGAGATCAACAAGATATCAGTATGATGTCTGAAATATGTAACAGGCCAAATGTATGAAGTTCTGTGTAAGGAACTGTATCTGAATGTCAAAGGGATTAAACAAATATGCATTAGGCCCAAGATATGGGCCAGGCACTGGGCTGTGTACTTTTATCCATGATTTTTCTCTTAATTTACACAATCATTCTCCTATGAGGTTGGTGGAATAAAAACCTACCTAGATCTGGCTGAACTCAAACCATAACTGAACTATTTCATTGCCATCTGTGATTTAGTCTCCTAATCAGTCTGAACCAGTTCCTGTGTGGGCCAGTTTTAAAGACAAGCAATACTTGTGGAGCATTTTTCACTGGCAGCTCCACTAATCTCTCCTGGCTTTACGCTGGTGATCAGCTAAGGGATGGAGAGTTATTGGCTTGTTCCTTTTTCAGACAGCAATCTTCTAGGTATTTGAAAACAACTAGCCATCTGATACAATATGGTGGCTAGAGAAAAAGTGCAGAACATATGGAGTCAGGCAGATCAGGATTTGGCTCTATCTCATCATACCTGTGTTGCATTAGGCAAGTTAATTTATTTCTCTGGGGCTCAGTATACTTATCTGTAACATGAGGATGACAAAACCTATCTCACTGGGACGTTGTGAAGGTTAAATCAGATGATCATTGTGAAGTGCTTAGCTTGCAATACACACACACACACACACACACACACACACACATCATGCACTGCATAATCACATCAGCAGTGGACCACATATATATATGATGGTGGTCCCATAAGTTTATAATGGAGCATACATAGGAACCTGACATAAGGCACTTGATATTGGCATTGCAGACCAAGTAGGGGAAATGATTAATATTCAGTAATGGTGTGGAGACATTTGTTTTTTCTATAAATCTACATGGTTTATATGTAAACAAACTATATACCATCTAGGTTTATGTAAGTACACTATGGTCACACAATTATGAAATTGACTAATCATGCATATCTCAAAAATTTTCTGTCATCAAGTGACACATGACTGTATATACACAACACTTTGCATCAGCTTAGAAGCTGAAGCTGAGTTTGCATTAGGTCTCGATGAAGGTAGGCATATTAGAGTTTAAATAGAAGATAAATAGTGGACCAAGACTGGAGCTATTGGGTGGTCAGTATGAGAGAGTGGGCAAGAGTTGTGAGGGAGAGAGTTGTGAGACACAGCCCATTAACCAAACATGTAGTATCAGAGAGCAAAGGAGAACAGGAATGCCGAGTGGTCAAGATACGTCCAGGCATTATGACACCTAAATAAAGGCTTTGAGGAGGGGAAAACACTAGCTATAACCAGAGACAACAGCTTTTTCAAGATGGCCTCATTAAATGCTTAATTGGGTGAGAATATTTTGTGGATTCCCACACACTGCCAGAAATCTTACGCAGTGTTTCATTCTTTCTGTAAATACCATTTTCACTATGCACAGACACAGACTCATTACTTGCTGGAAAATCTACCTTCTTGTTCTGTTAAAGAGAACAAACTGATTATTGAGATTAAAATAGTATCTTGCTTTGATGTGTCTCTTTAAGGACAATCTTTCCTGCTCTCCCTGAGAGAATGGTGGGCACAATGAGTGAATGACTTACTGGGAAGATAAGTGAAGGAGGCTTCAGGTGAATGGGCTCTGTGAAGTTGGGGGTCACTGAAAGGTCAGGCCTGAGGGCAGTATTCCAGAGATCTAATATACACTGAAATGCATTGTTCTTATTTCACTCAAGGGGTAATTGTTCCCCAAAATGCATTGCCTGCAATATTTCAGGTTGTCTTGATTATATATGAACCCACATACATTGTGGTCTCTCCTGTGAGCGGTTCTGCTCTAGTTAAGTCCTGTAGGGAATGTAGAGAAAGCACAAGATGTGGTCTCTGTGCTCAAGGAGCTTGTTTAGCTAAAAATGGAGGAATAAAACCTAAGAAATAATAGAAGATATATTCAGTGTGATCTTGATCCTGAATATAAGTGGACTTGGAGACCAAATGCTTATGTTCTGGCAGATGCTCATCAGTGATGAAATATTCATCAAACCATCTCAAAATGGAGAGGAAATCAGGGCAATGTTTTAATGTCAGTATACATATGTGTGTTGTAGAACATATATAATCTGATTATTTTACTATATTTTATTTCTCTCTGATATATATATATATATCTTCATATCTGTTAAATACAAACATATCCGACTATCTTTCCTTGTGACAGATTGTTCTTTATTTTGCTCCTATTATTTTTTCTTTAGCTTTTTTTCTTTAATTTTGTCTTTATTTTGTGGAATGATCATGAAGCTATAAAGTAGTTGTTTCTTCAATGCCCATACTTGGAAAAATAAAAAAAATTGGGGGTTGCCAAAACATTCTTCTTTTAATGCCATTGATCCTTGAAAACCACTGGTTTGAAGCAGAAAGAGGTGGGTGGGTCAGGTGTGGGTGCAGTGACAGAAGACTTTGTAGAAGGAGGAGCTTGGTGATAAAGAAGGTGTGTGTTGGGAAAAAGTAGATAATACATTGAGATGGCCAGGCAAAGCCCAGGTTAGGAATTTAGATTTCATATAGTAGGGAATAAGGAGCCATTTGCTGTCTTGAATCATGGACACAGAATGAAAACTGTGTTTAGGAAGTTGAGATTGTCATTATGACATAAGATGGGTTAGAGGAAGGTCAAATTAGGGCATTTATTTTAAGAAAAAGCACTAGTAGAAATTCCACTCAGATTTGCTGAAAATTCAAGAAATTTTCAAATGGAAGTTTCAACTAAGAGGAGAAAATCTAGGAGTGCAGTACTAGAGATAAATTCACAGGTTTCTTGGCTTCCACTGCTTGTAAAGTCAGAACATCACAGTTGAGCTCTTTCTTCTGCCACTTACTGCTCCACACTGGGCAACTTAGCAGGATGGTAGGAGAGCGGCTCTGGCCTGAGTGTTAATCACGACTTCATCTCCTAGCAATTGTGCAACTTTGGGAAATTTCAGTCTCACCTTCCTCATGCAAAATATATGAAACACAATGTTACCTTGTCAAAGGCTGTTTCGAGGATTAAAAGAGGTAACACAAATGATGTGCTCAGCAGAGCATATGGCCTGGAGCAGGTACCCATTAAGTGAAGTTACTGTTTTTATCTGTGTGTTCTTGGACAGGACCCTTAACCTCTCTGAGCCGTGGTACACCCAAATGTGAGAGGAGGTGAATCAGAGCTACCTTGAATGGCTGTTGTGAGATTGAAAAGAAGGGATGGGTGTGAAAATATTTTGAAAACTAATTTGTTATATAGATGCTAGCTTTTATGGTTATTGTTGTCCATAATAACTGGTGTCATATATAAATCGTGTGTCTAGAACCTGAGCTAAAATACATTTTTTTCTCCATTCAAGTAGTGTGTTGGCTTACCAGGGAGGTGATAATTTACACAATATTTTTATGTTAACAGCCCAGTCTTGGCAGTAAGTGCTGAGCTGGCCTAGAGGAGATGACAGAGGTCCATGTTAGGGTGATCCCCAGACCATGTCATGAAGGACCTTCAAGTTAGCCAGGTGTCCAGATACCCAGGTTGTGTTTGTGTGATATGAGAGGCTTGTCCTGAGCTCATTGTAGCAGCTCAGTAGCCCTGTTTTGTTTTTAAATTTTATTTTATTTTTTAATTTTCTAAGAGACAGGGTCTTGCTCTGTCACCAGGCTGGAGTGCAGTGGCATGATTATGTTTCTCTACAGCCTTGACCTCCTAGATTCAAACAATTCTCCCACCTCAGCCTCCCGAGTAGCTGGGACTACAAGTACATGCCACAACCCCCAGCCAGTTTTAAATTTTTCTGTGGAGACAGGGTCTCACTGTGTTGTACAGGCTCCCTGTCTTCTAATGAATTACTTAGGCCCTGTGCTCATTCACTCAATCAGCAAACAAGTCTCAAGAACTTACCATGTGCTATGTCCAATGCTAGGTCCTGTGAATACAGAGATGAATCATTCAGAGTTGCTAGTTGGAGGTGCTTATAGTCTTCAAAAGAAATAAATCAGGAAACCAAGTGCCAAACTACCAGTAAAACAGCCATATGAAGCTTCTGGATAATTCAGGCTTCTACACTAAGGCCTGTGTGGTGTAGGGGAGACAGGTCAGGGCACAGTGTCAGGAGGCTTGAGCTCAGTCAATTACTAGCTGTGCAATGTTGGTCAAAGAACTTAATCATGCTGGTACCCGGTTTCTACCTCTAGAGTATGCTGGCTATATACACCTCCTATGGTTGTTACATATATCAAAAGAGAGAATCAGAATCTCAACACATGGCCGCTGTTTTTACTATAGAGGGAGGATATAACATGCACACACACAGGATAAGCTCTTTTCCAAGTGACTTTACTTCTCTTTAGTTGTTGTATACAGCTAAAGGGAAAACAGTATCAGGACAACACTTTTGATTAGTGGAAATTAATTTCTGTTGTTATTTTCCATCACCTAAACTTTGAGATATATCTTTTAGTATGTATTATTTCTGTGATCCCTATAATAGCCCAGTAAGGGACATATATCATATCCCCATCTTATAAAGAAGCTGAGGCGCTGAAAACCTAAATTTCCTGCCCAAGGAATACAGCTAAGGAGAGATGGGCTAAGATTTGAACCCAACTATTAATACTTTCTATTTTACCGTGTGAGAGGAGGCATCTGTAGTTATTTCTTCTCATTCTCAGTAAAGTCTAGAAATTTGAACTTTTAATTTATTTGTCATTGTCATTTGGTTTATTTGTCATTGTCATGCTACCACTCATGCAGTCTGGGTTAAATATAAAATCATCAAATGTATTATCATTCTGACTAAAGGATACATCCTTATATGTTTGGGATGCCCTTTGACTCTATAAATAATAGAGTATGCACCATCCATCTATGAGTTAAGATGAACTTCTTTTTGAATCTGTTCATGTCTCCATAATACTATGCCATTCTGAATAATTATTATGGCAGACTATAATCAATATGACAGTGAGGCTAGAAATTAATATTTGTTGGATACCTACCATTTGCCATGTACACTGCATATTCCATTGTACACTAGAATTGCATTCAATCCTCAGATGACTTATTCATTCAGTAAGTGGTTATTTGGTGCTTCCTGTGTTTCAGACGTTCTAGGTATTGAGGGTACAAGGTCAAACAAAACAGACTGAACCCATAATTTTGTGAAAATTCACATTCTCTCAGGAGATATAAACAATAAGCAAAGTATGTGTGCCAGATTAAGGGAAGTGCCACAGAGGAAAACAAAAGCACAGGAAGGGGTGAGGGAATATTGGTGGGGTAGTGGGGAGTTGCCTACATGCAGTAGGAAGAGTTTCTTGCAGGCAGAAACTTTGAGTAAAGACATAAAGGAGTGAGAAAGAGAGTCAGGTTGACATCTGAGGAAGAGTGTTTTAAGCAGAAATAAATAGCAAGTACAAATGTCCTGAGAGAGGAGTATGGCTGGAAAGTTTGAAAAGCAGCAAAGAGGCAGAGTGGCTGGAGAGGAATGAGTGAGCAAGAGACTAGCAGGAGATGAGATCAGAGAGATTATAGGGTCCTGATCACAGGGAGTCTGTAGACCATTGTAAAGATGTTGGCTTCTAATCTAAATGAGATGGAAGCCACTGAGGATTCTAAGAAGAGTGATGCGATCTGACTTATATTTGAAAAAGGCCACTCTGGCTATTGAAAGCAGATAGACTTCAACACCTGTGGAAAGAAAGGGAAAAAAACTGAAAGCAGATAGACTATGTAAAAAGCTTTTACAATAATCCAGGTGACACAGGATGGTGAATTACACCTAAGTAATGGCTGTTGAAGTGAGTAAAAATTGTTGAATTTGCGATATATTTGAAAGGTAGAGTTGACAGCATTTTCAAACAGATGGGATGAAGAGTGTGAAAGGAGAGAAGCCAATAATGACTCCAAGCCTTTTGGAACTGGAACTGGAAGAATGCAATTGTCTATAATGAGGAGAGAGAAAAGAACCAAAGAAGGGAGTAGTTAGTATCTTGCTCACACCCTCACAGGTAGGCTCTACCCCACCACAACCCTGTCTCCTTCCCTGGGCAAAAATCCACAAAATGATTGACTCACTTCACTCAAGTTCATGAGCAGTTACGGTGTGGATGAAAAACTCTCCAAGGGCTCTGAAAATGACTCTCTTTCATTCCCTTTAGGCTAATTAGGAAGCAAATTCTTGTATTGAAATTAGAGCATTCTAGTAAAACCAAGCCAAACTCTTGGTCAATTTGTTGATTATGGAAAATGGATTTTTTCCTGGCAATTTTCCCTTTTGTTTCCACTGCTTTTCCTTATCCAAGAGATAGACCTAGATGCCAAATTATTTCTTTTTCTCCAAATTATATCTCCTTGGATAACCTCTCTCATGGGTATGGAACCACCACAGTGGTTATTCATAGTTGGTCTTTGCACCAAAGAAATCAACCAGAGGAAAACAAATAAAAGCATGGCTGGAGGAAAAGAATAACTGGCTCACTGGATTTGTGAAATAACTTTAGTGAAATTATATGACATGTACCCCTGACAGGAATGGACCTAACCCAGCTCTTGTGTCAGGGGAATGTTTATCTGGTTGGCTACCTCCAGGCCCCAGAGTAACCAAGGCGAGGCTTAAATCTCCCAGACCAGATGTCTCTCTAGCCCCATGCCTACAAAGGTCTTCTAATTCAGGGTTCTACAGCAGATAACAAAGGGATTAGTTGAATATGATTGAATCTTCACCCTGGAATGAGAACTACATAAGGCTTAATTCATAGTTGGCTTGGGCATATTTATATATAGTACACCATAAATAACATATTGAATGCTGATGTAAGCTTCCAATCTTTACCCTAAGGGACAAATAATAATATTTTGCCAGTGTAGCTAGCATGAGTTTATTCACATTGGTATGTTTATGTACTCATTCATTAATAAACATTTGTTTAGCAACCCCTGTGTCAGCTATTAAGCTAGAAAGCACTAGGGTAGCCTCAAGAAGCTCACAATCCATTGTGGGAAGGGGCAGCAGGGATAGCACATATGCCTACAATAAATAGTCGAGGCACTGTATTAGGCCATGGGGAATGGCAGTGGCAAGACAGACAAGGTCCCTGCTCACGTAGACTTACAGAAAATAATAATAAAACATACACATGTGATTAGAATATGATTATTTCAGGAAGTGGTGTTATACAGATGAGAGGATAATTGGATAGAGAATGAATAGAGTAGAGGGTTGAGGTATTTTAGAATGTGTGGTTAGGGCAAGGGTGCCATGATGAGAAGAAAAGCATGCCTGGAAAAAGAAACTCAAATGCAAACATAGTTAAAGTGGAAAATATCAAAAAGAGGGGGAAAGAAAGAGACATAAGGCCAGTGTAGATAGATCTTAGCAAATAAAGGAATTAGTGAAGTGAAATGAGGTCCAAGAGAGAGGCAGGGGGCCAAATCACCAGGGCTTTGCAGGTCATGATTAAGGAGTTTCGTTTTTATCTCAGGTGCATTTGGAAGCTATTGCAGGGGTTTACACAAAGGTTTGATATGACTTAATTTATGATTTAATCCAACTGTATGCATGGTAGAGAATGAACAAGAGGGACTCAGGCTGAAGCAGGGGGACAGTTAAGAGGTCCTTGCAGGTGAGAGAGGATGGAGATTAGGACTGACATTGTAGCAGTGGGAGATACTGAATAGTGGTTAGATTTGAGATATATTTGGAGTAAAGAGTAAGAGAATTGGAGCACCAAAAGATGGCTCCTAAGTTTGAGACTAAACTACCAGTGCATGGTGTTGCCATTAAATTACATAGGCAAGTCTGGGGAAGAAAAGAGATTATAAATCAAGAGTGCTTTTAGGAACATTTTAAGTTTGAAATGGTAATTAAATATCCAGGTCTGAAGCTCAGAAGAGAGGTCCACACTGGAGACACAGATGTAAGAGTTATCACATATACTTGGCATTCACCCATATTGTGGATGATATTGCTCAGGAATAGATTTTGATATGGAAGGGGGACGATGATTCACATCCAGACTGGAAGCACTGGAGAAAAAGAAACCGAAAAGTATCAGCCACCTGTAGGAGAAAAAAAAAAAAAAAGACTGATGTCATGGAAGCAAAGAGGAAAGTATTTGAAAAAAGGAGAGAAATGCTCATTTTTCCCAAAGACTGTAGAGAATTTAAGGAAAATTACAACAGACAATCACTGGATTTGGCAGGTAGAATTCACTGGTAATGTCAACCATGGCCATTTTAGTGGAGCTATGTATAGGATACTATGAAAACACAAAGAAGAAATCATCTGGAAAATGTACTTTGAGAGAACTAATACAGAATTTGAAGGTAAAAGATTCAAAGTGTAGTAGTCAGGCAAAGACAAGTGTGGGAGAAGGGCATTTCAGCAGAGATTTCACTTCAGTTAAAGGATGAAAGTTAGAGAAATATGATGTAGGGGGAGCTATAAACAATATGATGTTGTTGAAGGATAAAATGCTAAGCTGGAAATGGGGGAGAGTTCTGTTAGAGGGCTGTATCATGAAGGATATCGTGAATGTTATCTGCAAGAAATGAGGAACCACTGAAAGGTTTAATCAGGGAAGTCGCATTGTCTCATGTATATTTTCGGAAAGGTCACTCTGCAGTATGAGCTATGTCAGGTAAGGTTGGAGACAAGGAAATCATAGATGCGTTGTTGAAATTTTATAGATAAAACATAATGAAGATACAGATGAATAGCTATTTGAGATAGAACAGAGAGAACATATCCTAGAAAATATTGAGGAGCTAAAGTTGGCATGTCTTTATTGATTAGCCATGATGCCTCCAAACTTTTAGCCTTCTGTGACTGGGTGAATGGCAGTGCCAGTATCTGTGATGGGCAAAACTAGATGAGGAGCCAGCTCAAGTAGAGAATTAGTAAGCTCAGTTTTGCACCTGTTGACACTAGGGTGTTTGTGGGACATGCTAATGAAATTTTCCTGTAGAGGGATGGATACTGATTTGAATTTTTATGAATAGGTGTGAATAGTTTTCTAGTAGGTGGTTGGGTATTGATTTGAAGTTTTGTGCATAGGATATATATATATTCTGGAATTATTTAAGTATACCCAAGGTATTTGACAATTCAGAGATATTGATAACTTTAAGTCTTGCTAGTCTTATTAGCATGGCGGCAATGTCTTGAAGAATGAGTGGAAGGTGAAGAAGCAGAAGTAGTGAGTGTAGACTACTCTTGAGATGTTTGAGAGGCTTGAATTTAGAAGAGGAGGAGTGAGATTGGACAGTCACTACAGGGATATGTAAGATTGATGAGATATGCTCATTTCTTTTAGGGTGGGAGAAACTTGAAAATGTTTATTGGCTCAGGAGAAGGAATAAAAGAGTAATTCAGGAGGGAAGTTAGATGATTGAAAAAGTCATGTTCAAGTGGAGACAGGGATAGAATGTACTCAAGGACTCAGATGAGTGGTTGGCTGTGATCAAAAGGAAGGAGGCTGGGCACGGTGGCTCACGCCTGTAATCCCAGCACTTTGGGAGGCCAAGGTGGGCAGATCATGAGGTCAGGAGATTGAGACCATTCTGGCTAACACGGTGAAACCCTGTTTCTACTAAAAATACAAAAAATTATCCAGGCATGGTGGTGAGTGCCTGTAGTCCTAGCTACTCAGGAAGCTGAGGCAGGAGAATTGCTTGAACCTGGGAGGCGGAGGTTGCAGTGAGCCGAGATCGTGCCATTGCACTCCAGCCCAGGCAACAGAGTGAGACTCTGTCTCAAAAAAAAAAAAAAAAAAAAAAGAGGAAGGACAACTCAATCTCTGAGACTGCAGGAGGACAGTTAGTGTGAATGTAGATAAGGCAGTTACAGGGTTACAGGGATTGATTGAAAAGCCTCCATCTTCTACAAAAATTAAGAGGCCGTTGCTGAGAGTAAAGAGGGTGGGTGTTGGGTAGGATATTTAAAAGTAGGCAAGGTTTGGAAGGGCTTAAGTGAGAAATAGAAAACAGGGATGATCAAGAGTTGGTTAACAGACTGATGAACCACACTTTGTTCAATTTGGAGAGAATGAGTTTCTAGAATTGCCAGTTTGTATGGTTGTATGCTTTTGTAGAAAGAAGCAGTAAACATTCAGGTGTAAAAGTGGAAAGAAAATTTAAAAATTAAATAGTAAGCCAAAGATGCATTTATATTAACAGATAAAGTGAAAAGATGGGGCAAAAGCACTGCAGGTACTAGCAAGAGAGTAGTTTAATGGTTCATTATGGTGTCCAGATTGGATAGGAAAAGCTGAGAGGCTAGAATATAGCTGACAGACTGGGAATAAATGAAAGATTCAAGGTACCAAGAAGATTGAAGGACAGTTAAAATGGGAGCAAGATATTGAGAGGCCTGAAAGGTGGTCCATTTGAGAAATCACAAGGGATTAACATTCCAGAAAAAGAAACATTCAAGGTGATGACAAGGTCTAGGGAATGATAATAGAAGTGAAGGACTGAGGGGAATGAAGTGAAGTGAAGTGAAGGTGAAGGCCACAAGGGCTACTGATATTAGATGCAGGATGACTCATCAACATGGAAATTACAGTCACTCTTATGGCATAGAAGTTTACACAAGACCAGAATCCATAATGAATGAAGGGGAGGGACCATGAAGCCAGTAGGGGACAGTGATGAGTGAGGATAGAGATTGTAGGGATAAGAGTTTTCATAAGAAGCTGGACGAACCATATATTTGGGAGGGGATGGTCAGGTAGAAGAACTAACGCATGATGAGGTTATCATGGGAAGATTTGTTTATAATGAAGGATTCCAGAAGTTATACTGGGAGCATTTGAAAAACAGAGGAGTAGTAAGGTTAGGACCAAGTCTGAGAAGATCTGAGCAGTAAAAGGATGCAAATAGAAGTAAGGAAATATAACTATGGGGCTTTATATTTTGGGCAACAGTCACGAGAAGGAAGTAGGTAGAACGTTCTGGCTACAAAGATTTACAGAGAACATTGGCATGAAGCAGTAGATATTGAGCCCATTGATGTTTGCATTTTGGCAGCCTATTCTGATGACTGGTGCAGAAATAAAACTTCAAGGTCAATGACTCCACTGGCCTTGGAAGGCTGTAATGCTGGCATAGAGACAGGAGAAGGCAGCAGGAGGCTTCATGTGTACACAGTGGGTCCTCTTTTCCTGATACAGTCAACTTTCTTCTTTTTTTCTCTGTGTTCCTTGGTGTTCTTCTCCCTTGCCATTCAGCCATGGAATGTCAATCTCTTAACCAGTCTTTAAGTCCTCATTCAGTGTTCACTTTTGGCACTTTATCAATTGATTTATATGCAGGTTTTTAACTCACAACATACTCGTAAAATATCTGCTATTTACTCGATAAGGCAGGTCTCTCTTGAATCTCTCTTTGAGAAGTTCCACTGCTTTCAATGTATAGAATAATTTTCTCATTGAGACTCAAAAGTTGACACCTTCTTCATTCCTCTCATTGGGCAACAGTATTTGCCCAATTTAACATGGCCACTTTTCACATAATGCTATTTAATTTCCTCCTGTGGCTTCCCAGTTCCAAAGTGTTCTTGTTTTCCCACTTTACACTACCTCTAATTTGGGTTATGTAATAACTGTTGATAGTTTTTGAAAGATTATGTGTTTTTAGCTTTTTTCACAGGCATAATTTCCACTGCCTTGGAGTCATTGAGGAGGCTGTGTAAACATGAATAATGTAAGAATGACCTGGAAAGCCTGGCAACTCGACACCTTTCTTAATAAAAGGCAAAGTGCAACTTAGAAATTCTAACTGCAGACACATTCCCCTGAACCTTGCTCTCACCATGCAGAGCTGGGAGCATAACAGAGGGCAGACAACGAACTGCCTTTGCTCTAGAATCAAAGGTTGCTTTTGTGTGCCTTGCTCTCAAACATCATTATCTCTCCTGCCTTGACCTGTCCAAATGCTGGAATTTCCTTGCACAGACCTACCATTGGGACCTACTTGACGTGAACTGGTCTCTGTTTACTATTTGAACTTAACCTGAATAGTATTCATCTAGCCTTGTTGGTTGCTCTGGGCTCAACCTATTGTCCTGCATTTCTAACAAATGGAGTAGATGGGCTTTGGTTGAAGACCAAACTGGTCAAAAGGGCTTGAGGGTGAATCTAGAGGAAACAAATCCAGACAAAACTGCAAACCCATATGCTGTGATGAACAGTGTGACTCCTAATTGATAACCTTACCTCTTAACCTGCCCCTGCCAAACCATTACCTATTTACATAAGCAACAGAATGATATGACCAGATCTGCATAAATTACCCATTTACATATGTTTGGTAATTCCACACCCTATTCTAAAAACTAAGGTTTGCTAAGAACTATGGGAAAAAAAATTTAGAATTCTTTATAGGAATTTCAAGGCCATTTACGGTCAAGCATTAATCTACCATTCTGTTCCCATCTCTTGCCACTTTTAATCCCGTCCTTTGGTTCCAACCTCACTGTAGTGTTCTTTCCCTCAACACAGAGGGTTTTTCACATCCCTTTGTCTTGCATATGTAAGTGTCTAGTTGTAAATTGCTTTCTACCATCTTTTGCCTGAAAAACACCACCACAATCTTCAAAGCCCGTCAGTTTCCAACTTAAGCTTTCCTGGAAGTTTTTCCCAAATGTCTACAGCCAAAGACAATGGCTCCATCCTATATGTTCCTTCTACACATGTCTATTTAAATGTGGACACATTTTTAGGGCAGGCTGACAGGCTAGCAAATCTTGGATAGGAGCTGAAGTTGCAGACTACAGGTAGAAGTTCTTCTTCAGAGAAGCTTCAGTTTTACTCTTAATGCCTTTCAACTGATTGATGAGGCCCACCTAGATTATTGATGATAACCTTCTTTACTTAGAGTCAGTTATCTGTAGATGTTGACAACATCTATAAAACACCTTTACAGCCACACCTAGGTAAGCGTTTAAATGAATAACTAGGTACTGTATACAGCCTAACCAAGCTGACACATAAAACTAACCATCACAGAGAGTTGTAATTACTGTATCCTATTGAAACCAAGTCTTCAAATATTTGGAAGCAGCGCTAGCAGAAGGATGTTTCTGGGGGATCATATGGAGCCTGTCATTTTAAATTTTTTCATTGGTCACATATATTAACTAATAAATAGCTAGATGATGTAAGGATAATCTATGTGTTTGTATTTAAAAACAAATTTTCAAAATATATAAAGCAAAAATTAACATGTATATGGACAAATAAATCTACAGTAATAAAGATTTTAACACTCTACTGTGAGAAACTAATAGAACAACTAGACAAAAAAATCAGTAAAGATATCAATGATCTGTACAACATAATCAAATCCCTTAACATAGTTGATGTTTATAAGACACAACACTGAACACCTGATGAATACATGGTCTTTTCAGTGGTTCATGGTACATTCACAAAAGCGGACCAAATTCGGAGCCAGAAAATGTCTCAACAAATGTAAAAGCATGAATATCATATATTATCTAATAACAATGGAATTGAATTAAAAATTATTAACAATATCTAGATGTTATCCATTGCAGTTCAAGCAATAGGAAATTATATATATAGCATACACATGTACGTACACACAAACCTATTATTACATACACACACAATCA
This sequence comes from Hylobates moloch, assembly GCF_009828535.3. Lineage (NCBI taxonomy): Eukaryota > Metazoa > Chordata > Mammalia > Primates > Hylobatidae > Hylobates > Hylobates moloch. Next base: position 78,511,575 of record NW_026652285.1, read on the forward strand.
TATTTGTTATAGGGAATTGGCTAATATAATTGTGAGAGTTGGCTAAGTGGTCGTAGTAAGGTTATTGTCTCTGTAACCAATGGTGGAACTTAAGGTCCACAGGATCAGGCAGCCAGGAAGGGAGAATCACAAACAGGCTGAAATAGACAAGCATAAGCTGGAACCTCCCAAACATGGACTACAACCTATGACCATTCTTGTTGCCTCTGACATAGTGATGAAAGAATATTACAGAAGCCAGGATTGTTTATCACTGAATTAAAGACACAAACCTGACCCATGAGCCAGAGAAGCTGTAGGAAGATCCAGGAGATAATAGAACAATTGCAGGTCCAGCTACTGCTTCATACCAATGAAGTCAATCAGTGGATTAGTAACAGCCTCTGTGAGCTACAAAAAAGCTGTTGCTTTCCTTATAGCCTCCTAATTACTCCTAAGAATCTCCCTTGTAGCACGCCATAACCAGGAATGTACAAAAAAGGAAACTCAGGGAAATGCAGTTGAGCCTAGCCAAGTTGACACATTATAAAGCATTCACACCAGGAAAATTTTAGATATTTAAAAATTAACAACACAGTGTTTAAAAGTCCACGAATTAAGGAAGAAATCAAGGGCAATTTGAAAATAGTTTGAACTAAATATAATACTGAAAATACAACATGAAATTTGTGAAATGCAGTTAAAGCAATACTTAGATGGAAGTGTATAACTTTAAAAGATGCTAACATTAGAGAAGAAGGAAAGTTTAAATTAGTGATCTCTACAGAAATAATAAATATTCCAAGAAATTAGCAAGAAATAGAGTTGAAAGAGGAATAAATTAATAAAGAGAAAAATTGATTATTTAAAGGAGCATCAAAATTGATAACCTCGTAGCTAGATTGATCAGGAAAAAAAGAGAAAGGACACAAATTACTAACATCAGTAATATAAGAGAGAATAGCAATACATATCTGATAGTCATTAATAAGAGAATATATGAACAATTTTATGCCAAAAGATTTTAAAACTTAGATGAAATGGATTGTTTTCTTGAAAAAAATAAACCGACAGTAAATGAAACAGAATCTGAATATACCCATTTTTGTTAAAAATTTAAGCTGTTATCAATATCCTTCCCATAAAATAGATTCTAGGCCCAGATGTTTGTGCTTGTGAATTGTATCAAACTTTAAAAAGTAACCCTATATTAAAATAAAGAAGAAAATACTTCCCATTAGTCTTATGCAGCGTGTATAGCCCTAATGCCAATATCTGACAAATATTACAGAAAAAGTAAATTACCATTAACTATTCCTCATAGGAATTAAGCCAAAAATTCTTAAAAAAATTAGTAAATCTAAGCATGTATATATCTTAAAAAATATACCACAATCAAGTAAAGTTTATCTCAAAAATGAAACATTAGTTTTATCATTTGACAATGAAGAAAAAATTTACTATATTTACAGAATAAAAGAGAAAGTTATCTTTTCAATAATTATTTTAAAAAGCACTGAAAATATCTTATCCACTTACGATTAAAGAAAAAATCTTGCCTTGAATTAGGAATAAAAGGAATTTCCTCGGTGTAATAACAGTCACATTAAAAAGCCTACAATCAACATTACATTTAATACAAGATGCATTCCTTAAGATCAGGAATAATTCAAGGATATCTACTCTTACATGTATTCCACATTGAACAGAAGATACTAGGAAAGTAAATTGTTAAGGAAAATGTTTGCAAAGCAAAAAACTGACAAAAGATATCCAAAACAAAGAATTCCTGCAATTCAATAATAAAAACATAAAGTACCCAATAAAAAATGGGAAAAATAATTTAATATACATTTCACAAAAGAAGTACGTGAACAAATGATCAACATCATTAGTCAACTGGGAAATACAAATTGAAACCACAATGAGATAGCACTCCATTCACTTGAGAATGGTTTCAATTACAATGACTGATAATAACAATTATTAGAGAGTATACGGAACAAGAACCCTCATACAATGCTTGTGGGAGTATAAAATGTTCTTATAAGTTTCTTATAAAATGAAATGTCCAAGTACTCAAAGACCCAGCAATTCCAACCTTAGTTATTTACCTAAGACAAAGTAACTTGTACAAAAATGTTTATAGCAGCTTTAGTCATAATATCACAAACTGGAGACCCCAGATATTAATCAGTATGAAAATGGATAAACAAATTGATATAGTCATATAATGGCATACTACTAAACAATAATATAGAAAAAGTTACTGATATGTACATGCATCAATTGGATGAATTTCCAGAGCACTCTGCTAAGTGAAAGATGCCTTATACAAAGTATGCATGTTGCATAATTCCATTTATGTAATATTCTAGAACAGGCAAATCTAACGTATACAGAAAAAAAATTAGAACAAGAGTAACTATCTAGAAAGTAGCATGGGTAGCAATTGACTAAAAGTGAGGAAAGAGAACTTTCTGGATGATTATGTTCTATATCCTCATAGAGGCTTGGGTTACAACAGATATATGGATTCTCAAAACTCAGCAAAAGTAGAGTTAAGATTTGTGCATTTCAGTGTATGTAAATTTTAGATCTAAAGAAAATAAGTATCAAACATTAAACTCCAGTTAATGATGTGCATGGTGTAGTATTTGGAGGGAAACAGTCAGATGTCTGCAATTTGCTTGGAAATGCCTTAAAAGTAAGGCAAAATGATGGATGTATATAAGGATAAGTAAATAGATAATGTGATAAAAACAAGTCTAGTAAAGGTTAATGATAGAATCTAGATGATTGGTATTCTGGTGTTTATGGTAGAATTTTTTGACTCTGCTGTCTGTGAAACTTCGAATAATACATGTTACGAGGAAAAAAACTAAAAAGATGAGCAAGTAATCAAAGATTTCAGGGTTTGGTGATTTAGTTGTAGTTGTTCAGAAAGGTAAGAGTTTTATTTACTAATTTTTAAATATGGCCCTAGCTACTATATTTCTTTACCAATATTTTCTAAGCCAACCTATGATGAAATGATAAAGGAATCCAGAAGAGTTTTCAGACATTCCTGAGAATTGACTTCTGCTTGGACAAAAGAATTCTTAAGTCTGGCTTTGAGCACCAAATGTTTCTGTTAGCATGGAAGTAGATTAGGTTAACTTTTCATTTTCTCAAAACCCCAGGGTTTGGAGCAGGTGGAGTGTGACTTTCAGTCTGAAACTGAAAAGTGCCTTCTTTATTCACCAGCCATATCTGGAGGAATCAGTCACTTGATTGACAGAGCCCCTAATGACCTGGTGCTTTTTGTAGCATAATAGTACTGCAGGTGTCTTTCAAAAGGATGTTTCAGATAGGACAGCGAGCCCCCTTCCTTGGTAAATCATACTTGACCATGCATAAATAAGATCTTTGTTTAGCCTGGGGAGTATATGTAAAAATCTTCCATCTCCACTTGAAGGCGCAACTATCTCAGATAGTTGTGTATTTCTTTTTGACAGTAGACATATTTACACTTTTTCTGTACTTATTATCTTTCTTTTGCCTACAACAAAGTGATAGTTCTATAGGTCAGTAATTGCACTTTATTCTAAGAGATAAGGCTTGTTTTCTAGCACCTGTCCTGTTGCTTTGCAAATTAAGGGATGGAGTTTCACAGACATGGATTCGGCTTGGAGAAAGGCTGTGGCCTCCTGAAAGTAGTGATGATTGGCTGAGAGAGATCTGAATTGAGCTCTTCTCTCTGTAGAATAAGAACAGAATAATTATGAACAGAGTCACATGGTAGACAAGAACCAATAAAAAAATGTTGATGGGCAGAAATGTGTGTACTGATGGTAATGATTCTCTACCTTTTCCTGGGAAATAACATTGAGAAAAGGTTGAAATGCTCTCTTGAGCTCCTAGGAAGATGGCAATTTCCTTCTTCCCACGTATCTTCTCCTCCTCCTCCTCCTTCTCTTCTTTCTTCTCTTTCTCGTCTTTTTCCTGTTCTTCTGGTGTTAATAAACTGTAAGGTATTTATATTTCTATTTATATCTAGATGTAAATCTAGATATAGGTATATACCTCACAGATCTTATAGGTATATACCTTACAGATCTTTATATATGTTTTACATATATAAAACATCTTTTCTCTATTTTTAATAGGTAGGTAAATGTGAATCTTGCTGATTTCCAAATAATGCATCATGAACGTAGGAGGTTGACCTGTCACTCTGAACATTACTTGAGTATAGAATTAAGAAGCAATGTTGCAGAAAGACAAATGAGTCTGCAAATAGAAGGAAGTATGATTATGAACAAATTCTCCTTTGTGTTAAAAATGTGTTGCCTTGTTTGTTTAGATTCCATCTTCTTCCAAAAAACAATCTTACATTTCTTAAAATAAAACATACATGTACCACAATTTTATCAAAAGATGAATAAATGAAAATCAAATAGAAGAAAGTAAAAAATGTATGAAAATACTAGTAAAATATAATAAAACATTACAGTTAATCATGCATTTCTTATAAATTAAAACACAAATATATATGAAATCACAATGAGTCATATTCTCCTTTTCAACAGGATAAACAAAGCACAGCAATTCTTTAGCAAAACAAGCAAACAAAAACATCTGCCTTTTACCTGTGCTAAATTTTTAAAGAAATTTAATATAGTCATACTATGTATGAATATTTATAAAGCTCTTTGGTTTAAAAACTCTTTTTTCCCATTACTACTCACAAATCTATATTTGCCTTATTTTACAGAAGGATAGATTGAAGTTAAGAGAAATACGATTTTGTGACTAATAAATTACACAGCAGGAGCCCCAGCCCGTACCTTTTCACTCCAAATCTTGTGCTCCTTCCATGTCGTCATGTCAGGGACATTGGCTATGATAATGGATGCTGTTTTTAACAGTGCATTTATTGAAGATACAGGAATGGAGATAGCATATAACCATTCCTGTGTTGACCCTTAGTTAAAAGCTGAGGGTATAGAGGTTAAAGCAAAACTCATTGAGTGACTCCCTGTTTGGGGATAATTTACTGTGGTCTAGGTATTTTGCTTTCCAGTTATTTAAATGTAAGCTTAAGATTTTAGAAAAACTGAAGGAATTGAGGCAAAGTGTGCCCATTAGACTAACAATCCCATAATTATTTTCTTGATTGGAAATTGTATCAATTTCCAGTCCGGGTCCCAGCAGGAAACAGATGGCACCACTCAAACTGGGAAATTGAAGTGAGTTTAATAAAGGGGCTACTTACAAAGGAGTGGGTAGAGTTAAGGAAATTAACAAGGGCCAGTGCAGGACTTTCAGAGAGGAGAGGAGCTAGTCAAAGAGTAGCACCCCTACAGGAAGGGAGCTAGAGGGATATTTTCCCTGATGAACTCTCCAGTGTCCTGCTGGTGCTCCCATTGACCAAACTCAACAGAAAGTAGAGGATATGGGAGCCCTTTGATAGCATACGTTCCATGCAGGTCAGTGTCTAAGGGCACAGAGCATGGTGGAGAAAAATGGAGAATAGATCTGGAGGTGTACAGCAGCACAAAAATGATTGGAAGTTGGTACAGGAATACATTCTCTGGAAGAAGCAAACAAAGCAGGCATTTGGCAAATCAAAGGCAGACCTATCTGGTCTCAATTACAGCTGAGATGATTAGTATAGATTAAGCTAAAAAAAAAAAAAGGTTTATATAGATTAAGCTATAAAGGTGAAAGAAACTTTTTTAAAACACCAGTTATGTTCCAGGTACCATGTGGGTTGCTTTCCAGGAATCAGATCATCTAATTCTTGCAATAATAATAGCAGATATTATTTTTACCATTATACATGTGAAGAATTAAAGCTCAGACAGGCCAAGTGATTGAACCTACAAAACACTACTAAATACCAAATCTGAAATTGGAATCCAGGGTTTTCTGACATGAAAGGCTGGACTTCTTCACTGTTGCAGTTTTCCTGCCAGCTTTATTTATATGTGACCAGAAGAATGAGGTAACACATTTGCACAGAAGTAGAAGCTTAATGTTTCTGAAGATGAAGTTTTGGATTACTCAGATGTACAAACAAATGATCAATCAATGCTAAAAATTACCACTCAAGGGAATATGGAAGAGAGTACTCAAGTTTGGAAACTTCAAAGACAATACTATCATATGCCTTGCCCATAATGATAGCTACCATTTACTGAATATTTAAGAAATAGACTGTTTGCTTTCTGTGCAGACAATTCATCCTCATATCAACCTGATGAAGATGAAACTGGAAAGTGAAACACAGAAAGAGAGCTAATAAGGTAAAAAGGATAGGCACAGAAGCTAGAATTTTGGAAATAAACTTTGTTTCCACAATTATAAAACAAAGTAAAATTTTAAAATAAAAAATATGTTTCCCAAAAATAGAAGGACAATTTTTAAAAAACTTATTTGGTATCAGTTTGTTGGTAAAACCTAAAGAAAGGAATATTTTCAAGTGATTTTAAAACACAGTTGGCCGGGCGCGGTGGCTCACGCCTGTAATCCCAGCACTTTGGGAGGCCGAGGTGGGCAGATCACGAGGTCAGGAGATCGAGACCATCCTGGCTAACACAGTGAAACTCCGTCTCTACTAAAAAATACAAAAAAAAATTAGCTGGGCGTGGTTGCGGGCGCCTGTAGTCCCAGCTGAGGCAGGAGAATGGCGGGAACCTGGGAGGCGGAGCTCGCAGTGAGCCCAGATCGCGCCACTCCAGCCTGGGAGACAGAGCGAGACTCCGTCTCAAAAAAAAAAAAGAAAAAAACCCAGAGTTAACCGGTCTGTGTACATCTTTAGCAGGAAGTATCCTAAGGACAAAAAAAAAAAAAAAAAAAAAAAAAAAGCTGCAAAAAAAATCTTGAACTATTTTTTAGGATGATATTGTGACCAATAATGTTGACATTGTTATTCTAAAAGTATTATGCATATAATTTGTGATATATATTTAATGCAATATAATACAATAAAGCAATAGTACTTTAACATAATTACTGTCATTAGGACCTAAGACTTTTGGCATAGGACAAAAAGAGATATAATTATAAAATCAAAGAAGTTAAATAAAGCCTCTGTAAGTTGCAATTTGAACTGGAAATATCAGTTGTATTCATGACATATAGCTTTGTACACTGAAAAGACAAAAATAATAACCAATCTAGTAGCAAGAGACACTATCAGTACCCAAATTATGTTCTCTAAATATCTTTTCTTCCTAGAGGAGCCAGGGCTGCTTGGAGAAATAACTGATTTCAGCTCTATGACAAGAAATGTACAAAATGTGCTGGCAACACTTTATCATACCAGGAAGTAAAGAAGTTCTCAGAAACTACTAGGGCCATGAAAGACCAAGAGGCCAATGTAAAGTGATTACCACTGGACCAAGATGAGGCAATTTGAGCATCTATAGGAATAATACATGTATAAATAGAAATACATCAAAAGTGAAAAATCAATGACACTACAATGATATTTAAAGAGAAAAAAGTCATTGGTAACCTTTGGAGTATGCTAAAAAACAATTTTTCATTTTTCTGAAAACTGGTTGATATGGTTTTGCTGTGTCCCCACCCAGATCTCATCTTGAATTCCCACATTTTGTGGGAGGGACCGGTCATAGGTGATTGAATTATGGGGGCAGGTCTTTCTTGCCCTGTTCCCGTGATAGTGAATAAGTCTCACGAGATCTGATGGCTGTATAAGGTGGAGTTTCCCTGCACAAGCTTTTTTTCACCTGCTGCCATCCACGTAAGATGTGACTTGCTCCTCCTTGCCTTCTGCCATAATTGTGGGGCCTCCCCAGCCATGTGGAACTGTAAGTCCAATTAAATCTCTTTCTTTTGTAAATTGCCTAGTTTTGGGTATGTCTTTGTCAGTTGCATGAAAATAAACTAATACACTGGTAAATAGAGAATCAAGAATTCCACCTGCTTTTCTATACAATCTCAGGTTAACCAAATATTTGATGAAGGAAAGCTTATTTTTATAAAAGTATCCCAAGTAACAGATGAAGGCGAAAAGAATTAGAAGATCACCATTTTTCAAGCCCCTAATAAAACGGTGGATCTAGGTAATGATAATTAATAGCTCCTAACATCACAAAAAGAGAGAAAAGTGGACACTGTGGTCTCTTGTTGGAATTATGAAACACCGTCTGTGAACGTTTTTTAAACTAAAACATTGACCTAAGTCAGATCCAGTTCTGGGTATAATTATTAGATTATGGGATATACAGGTGCAGAAGGACATATTTAAATATTACCATAGGGTCACAATCAACAAAATCCAGAATGTAAAAGAATGCTATGGGACAGCCCCAATGACTTGATTTCTTCAACTATTTAATTAAAAAAAAAAAAAAGATGGAGAAGCTTTAGATTAAAAGAGATCTAAGAAACTGTAAAAATGCAATGTGTGGAAATTTTTTGGATCCTGATTTGAAAAAAAGTTAAAAAAATTTAATAAAAACAAATTTATTAAAAATCAGGAATAGTTGACACTGCCTGGATATTTGACAATATTAAATATTTGACACTGCTTGGATATTTGATGATATTAAATATCCAGGCAGTGTCAAATGTTTATGGGGATTAATATAAATGTTTATGAGAATTAATGACAGTATTATGGTTATGTTCTTTCAAAAATCCTTATTTTTAGGGGTACTTACTGAACTAATGAAACAATATGATGTCTGGGATGGTTCAAAATAATCTAGACATTTGGGGATTGGAGTTATTGGGGAGGACTGATGAAGCAAGATTGGGCCTGAATTGATAATTATTGATGACGGGAGATGGGTTTGTGGGGATTCATTCTATTTCTTTGTACTATGTATTTGAACTATTACATAATATGGTATTTAAAAATGTGTTCCAATCTATGGGATTGCTAACCTCTACATGTGCATAGTTCTTAAATATTTTTAAGTTTATCCAGTTATTAATTTAAAAATATTTTCACAAATCCTTTTACATGTAGTGGGTATGAGTCTTGGTCTATAAACTCCAACGTGTAAGGGAAAGCAGTTTTTCAAAACTTTTCTGAAATTGAACCTAGTTTATATTTAAAAGCTCCATTTCCCCAATAGTAGAGATATGCAGAAACTTAATCTCAGTCCATTGAGGATTACCACCCTTTTCCTGGAGTGCATCCAAGTTCAGGGGAGTTGCCATGTTGCTCTCCTCTGGGATTAGGAGGCATCTGGTCTTCAGCATCATCTGTCCATGCTGACATCTGTTGAAACATCCATCATGCCATATGATCCATGATCTTTAGTGCACAAGGATCACCAAAGTTGTCCCTTTTTCCACTCCTTAAGGCTTCTTCACTTCTGGCTTTTCCAGCTGATAACTGTGTCTCCCTCTTGGGTGCAAGTGAATCATTCTGCCTGCATGATGCTGTGGTATGGAAAATTTCTGTGAGGCTCTCCAAGCCCTGTCTGCCTGAATGCATAGCACGATCATTATTTTGGCGGCGGGGGGTGGGGGGGGGGTGGGGGGGCGGGGGGGTTGGTCCTCCCAGGGACTCTGTTTGTAAAGGAAGTACAAGTCTCCTCTGCTGCTGCATTTCACAAACACATCTAGGGGTCCATATCATCCCTTTCCCCACTGGGTTCAGCCCCACACAAGGTCAGTGAAGTCAGCCAGCGGGACATATTTTGGGCGACTGCCGATATATTATACCTACCTGTACCTCCAAATGTCCTTATTCCCAGCTGCAGAACTCTGTTCTAGTCTCAGAGGCAGGAAATCTTGTTCAGATTCATAATTGTACTTATCCTGAGTTATTTCTATTTCCCCAAGAAGAAGGCATTAGAAACCCAAAAGCCAGGAAGAGATTCTTCTTTTATCTTCTTCCTCCTAACAGTCGCCTTTCAATGGGAATGAATGAACTGCCCACATGAGGAGCAAAGGTGAAGACAATAACACTAAAATATTTGAACAAACAAACACTATATGGCAAGCACTATTCTAAATGCTTTGCATGTATTAACTTGCCTGATCCTCATAACAACCCTATGAAGTGGGTACAATTATCTTCATGTTATAGATCGTGAAACTGAGGTTTCAATTACTTGTTCACGATTAGACAGCTAGTAAGTGCTAGAACTAGAATTCCAATCCGGATGGTCTGCCTCTAGATCGGTGCTCTCTAAACCATGAAGAGACACGTAGATTAAAGATTGAATCCATTGGAAGGCTCTAGTCCAACTCTTACTTACATGTTTCATTTTTTAAATCATCAGAAATAATTTTTTTGTTTAATTTTTACTGCTTTATCCATATGAAGCAGAGAGAATGTGAAAGAAACAAGAAGAAACAAGCGGTATTTACTGAAGTCTCATAGATATGCCTCACTATAGCACTGGAATTTAACATTACTGCATTTCCATTTTTTTACAGATGATGATGCTGACCTTTAGTTTAGCTAATGCTCTGGTGGACCCACTGTGAAAAAGTGGAAAGGCTGTGATAGAAACCCAAGGCCATTGGATCAACCAAGGTTATGCTTATTCCCCTGCCACACAAGAGAGCTTAACTACCTTTTGACCTGAAATTAAGGGAGACAGTTGCAGGGTCCCTACAAATTTCTGGTCCTGCCAGGGGAAAGGAGATGCAGGCTTTGGGCCTGTCAAGCAGCTATGTTTTCACCAGCTGTGACTCTGCTTGCCTTTACACAGCATTAATGAAAAGACTAGAGCAGTAACAGATGGAACACACTCGAACCTTCCAATCAGGGTTCTTCGATCCCCTTTGGTTCCTCTCTGCTCCGTGCATCATCTGCATGAAAAAGCCCAGTGGATCTTTTTCAGCTGCTTCCCGTCAGCCCATGTAATGTCCTTTCTGACACTCCTCTGGGAGAGCCCTGTGTTGTGCAAGAACAGACAGGAGGGTGCAAATAATTAGAACTTAGATTGTCAACCCACACAGTCTCTGAAGTCAGTCACACAGAAAATGCATTGGCTTGACATATGATGCACAGTGCTGTTTTATGGAAATAAATGGTCTAAACTGCTTAGTTTTGGTAAAAGTTGATAGTGTATTTTATGTGTCCCAATCACTCATTTTTATGGGAACTGAGGCAATAACATTGATTAAGATGAATTCTTCGGAGCCAGTGTCAGTTAACTCTGGTTGTGCACAGGGTATCATTCATTTAACTTTTCCTTTTTCTCTCTTCCCCTGACCAGGCATCATATGTGATATATTTAATTTTAAAAGTCATTTGTAGATGTTTAGAAATAAAAATGCTCAGGTTTGTAAGCACAATAATCTCCATGAGTAAGAAACTGTCATTTAGACGTAACTGTACATTACAAACTTGTTATGGGAATCCTAAATTAATGTACAGAAAACAAACACACTCAGACACATACACCTTGATGGAGGTTAAACTGCTCTCCTCCCCTTCCTGTCATAATAGCTTAGCATGATGATAGTGCTGTCATTATAAATATTTGGAAGCTTCTGCATCTTGATAATTGATGGATTCTGAATGTTGGAGAACTCAGAGAATAATTTTTAAATCAGCACCAGCAATATATTCAAAGTGTTTCCCTGGATTTTCAGAATGAAAACCAGAACCAGCCTCTATTTCTTAAGAAATGATTGGAAAGAGAGAGAGAACAAGAGAAAGAGAGATGCAAATACACCCAGCCCTCTGTTATTTCCTAGGTCTTCCTTCGGTAAATTGAAAATGGTACCTCCCCTCTGTGAGTCTGCCGCCCTCCAGATGCTTGGCCCGGATGCCATACACCTGCTCAGTGTCAGCCAGAACCCACCAGAGCATATGGCAGCTCACATATTGCCTTGTCTCGGGATGGATTGGGAATGCTGGTCACCTGGGCTCTATTTTCAAGTGGTGTGACAGCAGCTGTGGGAAGCCCAGAGAATGACAGGCTCTCACTGCTCTTCTTACTAGTGGGAAAGGAGCACGAGAGGAACAGAAGGGAGATGTTTTCATATACCCAGCAGCTACGACTTGACTCTCCTGTAAAAGAACACACCACTTGCTGGCTTCACCCACAGTGAGCAGGTGCAATAGAAGGGAAATTCCGATTTCTTTTTTATTTAAAATTGCAACTGTGGTAGGCACAATTATGGCCCCTGAAGATGTTCATGTCCTAATCCCTGGAACCTGTGAACATGTTACCTTACATGGCAAAAGGGAATTAGGTAGCAGATAGAATTAAAGTTGTTTATCATCTGACCTTAAAAGAGGGATATTATCCTGGATAACCTGGGTGGGCCCAGTAGAATCACGAGGGTCCTTAAATGTAGAAAGGAAGGTAGGAGAAGAGGTCAGAGTGATGCTATGTGACAGGAAGTCGACCTGCTGTTGTTGGCTTTGAAAATAGAGGTAGAGAGTCACAAACCAAGGGATATGGCTCTGTGTCTCTACCTAAATCTCATGTTGAACTGTAGTCCCTACATGTTGAAGGAGTGGATCTGGTGGGAAGTGATTGAATCATGGGGACAGACTTACCCCTTGTTTTTCTTGTGATGGAGTTCTCACAAGATCTGGTTGTTTAAAAGTGTGTAGCACTTTCCCCTTCGTTCTCTCTCTCCTGCTCTGCCATGGTAAGATGTACTAAGCCAGTACTTCTTATTTGAGGTTTTCTGCACTTCACTGCTAACTTTCAGGCTTAGATTGTAGACCATGTCCTCAGGCAATTTCCTTAACTTTGCCTTCAGCTTTCGTTTCCTTGTTAGTAAAAGAGGGACCACAATTCTCTTTCCCATCCATAAGTGTTATGGGATTTGAGAGAGCAAGCGTAAAATATCTAGCACAATGCTTGGCCTGCAGTCATGACTTGACAAATGCTATTTTTGTAGTAATATGGGTCAAGTCCAAATCCAACTAATGGAATGGAAGAATAAAGTGGAAAGTCAGTGGTTGTGAAAACAGAAGAGAGGGAATTGCTCAGGGCTTTGGTTTGGCCAGATGTCAGTGGTTTTACAGGTGCCCAGCAGGTGTATAACTTGAGCCCAGCTGTGTGCAGGAGCTCTGGCCTGCTGAACACCAGATACTGGGCCACACCTTTGGAAATGCAGAGACATGGGAAAGCTGGTTGGCTTCATGGACATTTAGGAGTGCAACAGGCCACTTGCTGCCAAAATAATGCAGGCGTTTTCAGTTATGCCTCCTCACTCAGTTGTTAAGCCCTTGAGGGCAGAGGCTTTGGTTCATGGTTCTTTGTCATCTAATTTCCTTGCTCAATTCTGGGCACAGTGTAAATGCACAACAGAACCTTGCTGTTTCATTAGCCCATAAGAGTCACATAAAAATGATTAAGAGAAATGTAACACATTCTATCTTCCTTTCCATTTCAGTAAGTTGACAGTAGCACGGTTCTTGACACCAGGGGTGTAGGGCTGCAGTTCAGACCACAGAATTAGTACATGGGTAAGCCCATGCTCTATATGATCTTGGCTAAGTCACTGGCCTTTCATCTGTCTAATAGTGATGGAGTGATAGCAGCATTCTATCTTCAGTGCCTCTCTTACAGGGTTAGTACCTGAAACAAGTAAGATGAGGGTGAAGGATTTCCATAAATCTGAAAAAAAGTAATAGTTTCGGTTTCAAAGGAGGTAAAGCTCACGTCTGGTTGGGGAGATAACGGGTGAATTTTTGAAGAAGCCATTTAAGGGTAACACCTGAATAAATTTTCTTTATTAAGTTATTCAAGATTCAGAGTCTCCTGTTTTCCAAATGCAACTGGTAGAAACATGTTAATAGTGAAAATGGATTGGATAGGCCATGGGCTATAAACCACTCAGACCTAGGCTCAAATTCCAACATATGCACTTAATGTATGTGGAATCTCAGTCAAGATACAACTTCTCTGACGCTTAGCATGCTTTTCTTCAAATGGAAGTGATGCTTTTGAAATAGTAGGGCTGGCCATTATGAACGTTCACTACAGGCCTCTGATTGTGCCTGCATCATGTCATATGAAAAACCTCAGTTTTCTCTTCATGGGGGTTTCTCAAGAAGCCCAGTTGTTTACAGGATAGATTATAATTGTGTGGATAGATTATAGTTGGAGGTCTTCCCCTGCTAAAAGACAATAATCATTTATTTAGGTTATAATTTTTAAAGACATATATAATTATTTGTATGTTTATATATTAAATACATAATTATGTTTATTATAAATTATGTGTTATTTGTATCATATATACATAAATTAGATATATATGTACATATATTACACACATATATATATATACACATTCCTGTAGTAAAAAATTAATACTAATGAAACAAAAGTTATCTCAATCCCCTTTTTTGAGGTAGATTTTCTTTCTTAAACATCAGTTTTTATCAGAAAAATATAAAGCCAAATTATTGTTTTATCTGATTTCAAGGATTAGACAGCTGGATTCTGTTCCCTTGAGAATGTCAAATCTAAAACTATACCCAGGAGGCTCTAGAGAACAGTCCTTAGCAAAGCTAGTGATTTGTGGGTTGGTGATCTCTTCCAGGATGCTAACTGGGGCCAGATCAACTGTCTCCAGGCACTCCTAAAATGCCCTCCCTATTCACTCTGCCCTTTATCCCTGCCAAGAACACACCACTATGGCACAGTGTAGAGGAAAGAACATGGGAATCAGGAGACAGCAGTGCTGAAAGCCCGGTGGGAAACACAGGCAGGTTATGGAAACCCTGCTTCTCAGTGTCCTCATCTGTGAAATGGGAATTGTTTGTTACAACTATGTCACAGGATTGCTATGAACATTAAATGGCATCATGCTTTCAAACCTTGAAATATTTATAAAATATGAAACATTCTGGTGACACACACGATAGAGAATGGAAGAAAATTTGGAAGAGACAAGAACAGAAAGCTGTAATAAATTTAATTGCATATTACTCCTAATAGTACTCCTAATGTCATAAAACCCCACTGGTTTCATCTTTGGTATTGTACTGTATCTACTCACACCACAGTTTATAGCTCTGGAATGATTTGTAACAAAGACCTTCATTCAACAGAATTTATCAAGCACCTACTAAGTGCCAGCCTTGACCATACAAGTGAACAAAATGACCTGCCCTCGTGGTGCTTTTATGACTTTAGGAAATCCCAGGATGTCATCCCAAGAGAGTTCTCTGACATGCACCTACTATAGTGAGGTCCCAGGTCTTGTATTCTTCATCTTCCACCTAATATAATTCTGGGTCCCAGATCCCTCAAAAACCCACCACTTGGCTTTAGTCCAGGACAGGAATTTGGAATTTTGAGCTAGGCCAATGTTTGGTGCTCAGAAGTTGGACAGGAATATGTGCTCTGTGCCAGCAATGCTTTTTGAGAACTGGTGTCTGGGTTTAATTTCTACTGTCTGTCAGACAGAAGCTTTGATCAGACTCTGCATTTTTTCACTTCAACTAAGTGACTAGAGGCTACTACTTGCCCATTTCTACCGCCTCTGTGTGAGCTCTGGTTTGGCAGGAATCTCAGAGATTTATTTCCATGAATTCCTTGGAATTGCCCTGCCCATCATTTCTCTCTCCTTTCCAGTCTCAGCACAGTTAGTGCTGGAGGCTGAGTGAGGGAGCTAGTGTGTGTCCAGGAAGGTATGGGATGAGAAATGGGGAAGGAGACCCCCAGGTATTGCAGAAGGAAGTGCAGCAGGAATAAGTGACTGCAGCTGGGTCTTAATGGCTTTTCTTCTCTGCCGTCATTTTCCTTTAAGCCCAAAAGAAACTCTTTGTAATACGTGTTAAAATTATGGTTCAGATTTCTGATGATCAAGTTACATAGATTAAAGTAATGGATACCAGACTCTGCATCAATTCAGGTATAAATATGGATGAAATGAATGTACATTATCCACTGTTATAAATCTACGTGTTCAAGGAAAGACATAAATCTCTTGAACCTTTCCTACCTCGGGCTATGAAGGTGTTTTTTTTTCTTTTTTTCCCAGTGTTTTCGATGAAATTATAATTTGGAGTAATTTGCTGGTTTTGCAGAAACTTCTAGCTTTTTTTTTTTTTTTTTTTACAAGAAAGGGTAGAGTATATTATTTACAATGGTGAGTCATTAAAATGCTCCAGGAAGTCATCGTTGCAGAGGGGGTTGGAGAGGGAAGGGGTTATGCGGCATTCCAGATGTGCATGTGTGGAGAGGGGTGATGCATTTGGAGAAATTTATAGCACCTGGTTCCATTGTAAAGGGTCTTGGCCTGGGGGCATTTCTCTTTTCTTCCCCTCCCTTCAGCCCTATCACCACTGTACACGCAGGGGCTCAAAGGTGGCAGTGCCTGATGGGCACAGGGCCACAGGACGTTGTGGTCTGGCAGGAAAGAGGGACTTTTCATTCCGACTAAGCCACAAGGCTGATGAAAGTGTCTGCTCTCCTTGCAGCCTGGGGCCCCCTCACATGAGCAAGAGCAAGCCTCATAGTGAAAGAGGAAAAACGGAGCCAAGCACTCTGTGGAAAGAAGTGCATACTCCAGCTCTGCTGCTCAATAACTGCATGTTTGGGTACCTCTTATCTCTTTGGTCTTCAAAATCTGTAGAATGGAGATAATAGTATGCATTCCATAAGGTTGGTGTGAGGAATAAAGGAAATTACAGGTGTGAGGACACCTAGCACAACTCCTTTATCTTCCTGCTGAAACTCCCCACTTGTAGGGATGAAAGACTCTTGGTTGCCATTGTCCCAAATTGTATCATAAATTCTCAACCATTTTCTCATTTTTTATGGCTCTTAAATCCCCTTAGCTAAGTCTACTGCTCCATCCACATGGAGGTTCAGCTATTTCTAAAGTCCTGAGTTATAAAGGAAGAACTCACCAAGGAGACCCAGGCTCTTTCCATAAGATTGCTCCACTCTCCCTCCTCTGTGGCATCCACATCATGAGCTCGCAGCCACCTTGCCCTCATTCCAGCCAGCAGAAGGGAAAAGGTGAAAAGCAGGGCATGCCCTTGCCCTTTAAGGACTAACCTGGAAATGACCTGCATCACTTTCCTTTACTTTCCACTGGCCTGAATTTAGTCACAGGGCTACACCTAATCATGAAGGGGGTTAGGGAAAGTATTCTTTACCTGAGTTAGCTATGGACCTAGCTACATTCACTTACCATGGAAGAAAGGGAGATGGATACTGGGGGACAATTAGCATTCTCTTCCAGAGGAGGTCACAGGATTTGTGCCAGAAACTCAAGTAGAGCCATATGCTGGAAGAGAGAGATTTTAGGCTCTGTAGGGGTTGAGAATGGATGACTGTAATCCCATGAATCATGAAATGTATCTGTTTAATAATCAGATTAATCAGGATGTAGCCGTGTGGCTTGCTTTGTTAATGTGCTAATTCCAGTAACTGGGCCCGTCCTATTATGGGTCAAATAAAATTTACTTTCCTGTGTAGCCACAGATAGTCATCTCATGCCTACCCAATGTGCTTTTTACCTCTGTACCCCCAGTGCATTTCCCACGGCCTGCCACATAGATTTTCATCCAACAGTTGTTGAATGAATGGATGAGTTAATGTGGGAGTAAATAAAAGGAGAAGCAATGACTGGGCAACAGGATGTGGGGATGTCAGTGGGTACTTTCATAAATAGACCCAAACCACCTCTACTGTCCTGAGCCCATCACCTCCCTTACTCTTAAGAAATGTCCTTGCTTTGAATTTAGACAGAGAAAATAAAAAAACATTTTCAGCACCTACACTGGCCCAAACAAACTTATTGGCATCTACATTCATCTTTTCTCCCTTCCCTTCTGCTAAATCGGGTAAAGTATTTCCCTGGGACCTAAGGTTCTTCCCCTCTTCTCCATGGGAACTTGTGCCACCATTATGCTTTCTCTGACAAATTTTCCCATTATTCCTTCCCTCGGGCTGCTTCAGGCTTTAAATAGCTTCAAATTTCTCCCACGTTAAAAAAAACTAAATATTCACTGGATCCTTACCTACAGTTGTATCTTATCCCCCACCTTCACAGCCAAACTTCTTAAAAGAGTTAGCTGAACTCACTGTTTCCTCTTTTTACCTCCCATTCCCTCTCTATCTTATTGATGTTTGGTTTACATCCCTGCCTCTAATCTGATACTCCCCTGATAAAAGTTACTGATGATCTCCCTGTTGCAAATGCCAAGGGCATTTTCTTTCTTTCTTTCTTTTATTATTATTTTTATGAGACAGTCTTGGTCTGTTGCCCAGGCTGGAGTGCAGTGGCACAATCTCGGCTCACTGATACCTCCACCTCCTGGGTTCAAGTGATTCTTGTGCCTCAGCCTCCCAAGTAGTTGAGATTACAGGTGTGTGCCATCACGTCCAGCTAATTTTTTTGAATTTTTAGTAGAGACATGGTTTCTCCGTGTTGCCTAGACTGGTCTCAAACTCCTGGCCTCAAGTGATCCACCAGCCTTGGCCTCCCAAAGTGCTGGGATTACAGGTGTGAGCCACCCGCAGCTGGTCAGCCAAGAGAATTTTCTAGTTCTTATCTCATTTGGGCTCTTGAAAGCATTTGATTCTGTTGATTACTCCCTTTTTTGAGAAGTTCTCTTCCCCCAGGTCATGCAAAACACCACCCATCCTGGTTTTTTTCTGCTGCTTCTTGGGATGCTTTCTCTATGTCTCCTTATGGGTTCCCTTCTTCTGCTAATCAGTAAATGTTAGTGTTTCTCAGGCATCTATTCTGGGCTAGCTTTTATTCTCACTTTACACACAGATCCCTGGATATACCATTCACTGCCATTGTGTTTACGCAGATGTAATCTATACTCACATGATATCCAAATGTATATTTCTAGGGTACTCTTCGCTCTAGAGTACAGATTCAACTAGCTCCTCGACATCTTCACTTAGATATTCTAGAGGCACCTAGAACACTGTGTAAAATTAGATGCAAGTCCTGCCACTTACTATCCTTGTGCCTTGCTTTTGCTTCACTGGTAAAGTGAAGGTCATAATGATTCAGGATTTTAATGAGGTCAAATGGATCAGTACATGGGAATGTGCCGTGTGTACTGTAAAGTGCTATATGCATGTGAAGGATGACAATTACTTTATATCAACCAACAAGGCTTCACTGAATACTTACAGTATGTCCATCGTGGTTCTGAATGTTGGACTCATTCAGAATAGAATAGAACGAGCCATGCCTCCTGTCTTGAGGAACTTACAGATTAATTGGGAATGGGGCAAATGAAATAATGAAGCACTAAACTGTGATGTAAGCAACACAGCTTGCAAGAAGAGAAAGGCCAGTGGTGTTGCCAGTGGAAATCAAGAGCAGTTCCCTATTTTCTTCTAGTCCCTCTCACCCTCTTTTGAAAGACATTACCCTGCCCATAGCCTGGAAGATGCAGCTCAAGTTACACATGACGCCTGCAGCTACAGCCATTTGGACTGGTATCTGCGTGACCCAAACTAAGCCAACTAGAATGTCTCTCACAGGGATATCTTATTCAGGTGGTGTTGAAAAATGGTAACATAGAGATGACACCAGATTTAATGCCATGGGGACATATAAGTAAAGGTTCTGAGAACTAGAATCGAAAATCTGGCAGTGCAAGCCTGTCCACTGAATTGAGAATGGAGCAGATAAGTGGGGAAAAGTGGAGCTAAGAGACCTGTGGTCCCAGGAAGAGCAGTGGAGAATAGAAGCTGTAAGGTAGTTGCTTAGTTCACTTGAGACCTGTCTGGGTTTCTCACAATCACGTTAACTTTACCTCAAAGTCCTACATTAATTCTAGTGTCACCTGGCACCATAGCACATTTATGCTTATTTTTCAAATAATAGATATTTTAAAGTAATAAAGATATTACTTTAATAATAATATTATACTCTTTAGTCATGTACCCGTATAGATTTAAATTGCAATTTGACTCAAGCTTACAAGATTATATGGGGATTTGATTTTTTTAACCTCTGGTTTGTAATAGAAATTACTTTCCTTCATGCGTCCATTGCAAGTTAATTGCCTTAATAATAATAACCACACTATTGTCTTATTGTATAGTAATTTACAATTAATAAAGGAATTTAACATACATTATCTCATTTGAGCCTCACAATGACTCTGTGTGACTCAGAGAGGGTAAGTGAATTATTTAGTTACACAGCAGGATTGGGACATAAATTGAGTCCTCCTCACTCTTAGTCCAGTCCCAAGGCAGATTAAAACTACAAAAGTTCAATCAGTGCATTCTCCAACCCACGCCTGAGTTAGGTATGTGTGAAGCTATCTTTTGGAATATGACAAAGATGCTGAAGTCATTGTTGATCTTTTGAATTCACATCCCCAAAGTCCCAACAGAGGAGAAATCTCAAATTCAGCTAAGTTCACCAACATTCTCTGATTTCTTTTTATATTCTATCTCTGAGTTAGACTCTGAGTTTTTGTGAATGAACTTGCTGAGTCTGAAACATCTGTATTAGAACAGATAGACACTCAAGTCTGACCTTTTAAAACGTCAAGTTTAACCTTCAAGAGGTCTTCTTTACAGTGATAGAGACTGTGTTACCCAGGAACAGTGGTTGGCTGTTTTGTGGGAAACTTCCCCATCTGTTCAGCTCTGATATCTGGCTCCCAGGACACCTGATAGAGAGGATGTCAAAAGCAAAGAGCATGGTAGCTCAAGCCTTCTGATACTGAAATTGGAAACTTTCACATAATCTCATAAAACCTGAAAAATCTGCTAGATCATTCCTGGGACAATCACGCTCTCTCCCATCTATTTTGGGAGGAGGGAAAAGTCCAGTTTGGTCACCATTTCCAAAGAGTAGGTGGAGAGAATGCTTCCAAATATTCCCACTCTCAAGAGAGCAGAACATTTCCTGAGAAGAAATAATAGGTGATCTGATCTCTTTGCAGTATACTCTGAGAATGGGCTGGGGCTAATGGAGTGCCTGCCAGTCTGTCCCCACCCTCCAATTGCTCTGCCTCTCACAGCAGGTCCCTCTGGTCCTCCTCCCTCACAAATGCAGAGAATGAGGGCAGGTTCTACAAACACAAAAGGATGCAGTGTGGTGGTTAGAATGGACAAGAAGATACTAAACCACTAATCATACTCCACCAGCATTCCCACCCCTCCCCAAGTGCCCCAAGATACAAAGGGAAACATTTAGACGTTAAGTGTGGATTAAAGAAACCCAAAAAAGGCCACCAGTGCTTAGACCCAAAGACATGACAGATGATTTGCTTCCTGTTTAAGTTGGTCTTAGGTACAATAGCTGAGATTCCTCGATTTCTATGAAATGGAAAGAGGAACTGTCAGGCTTGGGAATTGCCCTTCAAGGCTTCTTTGTGTGTGAAAATTACAGAGCCGACCCCTAGAACATAGAGAGGCCCACCATGTGGGACTGTTTCCTCTGGAGAAATTCCAAGCTTCCTCTTCCAGGGGCCTCCAGCCAAGGGTGAGCTTCTTACAAATATCTGCTCTTGCAGAGTCCCCAGGGCTCAAAAGAGCAGCATTTTGGTAGAGCTGGGGGAGGATGGAGTGCCTGCTACTGTGCTAAATTCTTTCTTAAAGCAGATGTCAGTCAGCTTTGCTTAAAGAGAGCGTCAAATCCTATCCCTTTCTGAGTTAAGCTTCTTAGGAAGCGCCTTGAGGACTACACATGGTATGTAATTCCAAGTGATCTTTAATGTAATTTAATTGACTCTGAGAGAACCCCTCATTTCTCCTTGGAGGGCCAAAATATTGACGGGACCTTCTCAGCCCAAAAGAATTGGAAGCCAGTGACCCCTCCATCAATAGGGGTCATTAGAACACAAGAACCTGTTGCTGCCCTGAGAAGGACAAGGTGAAGGGGTGTGGGCCAGCCCAAACCCAGAAAGAGGCACCAAGATCATAGAAAGAGACAAATATGAGCCATCCTTTAAGAAACACTGGGCATATAGGAGGGGGATTCAGTGTGATGGTCAAGGCTGCAGGTGCAGAAATAAAGAATAAATCTTCCAAAGGACCTACCAGTTTGCACCATTTTATACCAAAAAAAAAAAAAA
>NW_026652285.1:78533629-78648901 GCF_009828535.3 Hylobates moloch
GTCTTGATCTCCTGACCTCGTGATCTGCCCGCCTCGGCCTCCCAAAGTGCTGGGATTACAGGCTTGAGCCACCGCGCCCGGCCTAAGCTTGCTCTTTCTAAAATGCATGAATTCAGCTATGCTATAATGAAATTGTGGAACATGCACGTCTCGAGTAAACTGACAGTTACGACTCAAAATGATGAGTAAACACTGGGGACATCTATTCCAGCTGGCCTGGGAGTTTGGGGGATGAGAAGGCATTCTCTGGGGGCCAATGCAGCACAGAAGTCCCAGAAGAGACCACAGCCAAGGACCATGGTGTGCATGAGAGATTTCATTTAGATCATTAGGGGAATTAGAAACTAACCTTTATATAGTCTTCAAGTGTCAGGCACTGTTCTAAGTTCCTAATATGTACTGCCATTTAATCCTCACAGTAACCCCATGAGGTATAGAACTGTGGTCCTTCCTTTGTAGCTAAAGAAACCAAGTCCCAGAGATGTTGCATAGTTTGTCCAAGACCATGAGAACAGATGCCTCAGACTCTCACCCAGGCTGCCTACTCTGCTGATCAGGTTCTTAGATTCTCCTCTCCATGGCCTGTACTGTAATAAGGAAAAACTCAGACAGTTGGAGCCAGAAAGCAAGGTGGGAAGCAGAGAATGAGCAATGAAGAGTAAAAGAGGAGCAGGGACTTTGAATATCATTCTAAGTCCTCATTTCTTTTACTGGGGTGCAGATATTGCTAACGTTCTATGATGAAAGGTCAGGGGACATGCCAAGCCAACGTACATCATTTTAAAATTTAAAAACTTATGTAAAAAACATCTTAAGTGTGTATTCAAATTATTTTGATATACCCCCCAAAAGTAACAACAACCAACTACTTGATCTTACAAAAGCACAGGGTTTAAAAAACAAAGTCATCTTAATTTTATTTCCTATCAATCAGTAAATTTCCTGATAATGCAAAAGTATGAACAATTCTTCTGTGTGAATAAGTGTATGTTATTTAGAGACTTGTTTTTTAAATTTTTATGGGTACAGAGTAGTTGTATATATTTATGGGGTACATGAGATGTTTTGATACATACTTACAATGTGAAATAAGCACATCATGGAGAACGGGGTATCCTTCGAGTTACAAACCATTGAATTGCACAGTTAAAGTAGAACGACCTTGAATTTGAAAGTATTTATCAGTGGTTAAAAACCAGAAGTTTTCAGCATAAACTTGAAAGTAGTAAAAATCTGCAAAATGCGCAAAATTCAGCTTAATTTAAAATCACTGGCCACTATGAGAGCCACGGCCTTGACCCAAGATTCCTCATAATTAACCACAACTACTGGATCAATAGATTATTTCAGAAACTAGCTATAAAAGCTTATGCTTAAATAGTTCTTAAAATATGAGCCTTGTTGTTGTATAATATTTGGCTTCCACAGGGCCTAAACATTGTTATCTCTTGTGGAAGGAGATTTTGAATCATAAATCTATAGAGATATAGTTTTGGCATTCATTAATTTTAATTCCTGCAAGTTTTGTAGAACAGTGATCCAAACTTTTTGAACCCAAAAACATAATTTGGATGGGATCAATATGATTTTTAAAAAGTCAAACAAACAAAACACTTCTTTTGAGTTCAATATCAGAATCATCTTTAAAGGTGAAATATAAGTAATGGGGAAAAAATAAAGATACGACCAAACCTAGTTGAGGTCAAAAAAAGGCAGCCATGCTGAAAAAGCATGCCATTTTTGAATGACACGATCACACCTTGCTTTTTAGTATGGTTAGAAATGCATTCTTGAATAACTGGTTGAAAAACTAAAGTTAATCTGATTCTTTAATGTCTATATAAAACACTATTGCCAATCATGTGGTTATTTCACTTGTCATTCCTATGTTATTTTCAAATTCAAAGTATTTGGGTTAAAATGTTTATTTGTAAAGTATCAAAATAATAGAAGTATTTTCAAAATGATGTGTAATTTTAAATAAGCTTATATATGTGTAAAAATAATATATACACAGATAAACACATGATTTGTGTGCTCAGAAGTGAAAATAGCTCACATTAAGACTACTATGCATCCTTGAATATGTCAGTCACCTTTGCATTATTCTCTGAGAATGCATCACCCCAAAAATATATCTCTTGAATTTCTTGGTATGTTCAATGGGGCAGAAAACTGAGAAATCATATTTATTAAATAGTGGTAGAGAGACTTATTTTACAATAAAGCTGAAATAAAATAAGATGTGACTTTGAAAACTTACTCTACTCTGCAAAGTGTATATTGGTTTAACAGGAGAAATAATCAGGTTGTGACTTTTTTCATGAAGGGCTAAACAGCCCTTTTTATCTTAGAAGGGGAAAAAAAAAACAGAACAAAGAATGGGAACCTGGATAAAGAGAAGGCTTTAATTGTTCTCCTCAATGATTAAAAAGTGACCCACAAATTTTGGTTTTTTAGAGATATTTCAAACCTTTCCATGATCAAATGAAAGACAAACCAATTGTTTTTATTGTAACAAAGTAAAGTTTGAGAATTGAATGATGAATTATGGGACTTTACTGACTTTACTATGCTTAGAACCCAATTCCTATTTCATAGATCGATGTCTATTAAATAAAGAAAACACACTGTAACTTCCATCTTCTGAATACCTGATTACCTGGAAATAGACCTAGATTGTCATGTTCCTATCTGGTGACTTTATCTTCTGGCCTCAGCTGAATGCAAGTAGAAGTGTCTTGCCAATTCAGATCCCTTCAAATAGAAATTTTGAATTAGAGTCTTGAAACACTGAATCAATTAATTATGAGTATCTTAGACATCTAGTTATAAACAGCCAGGTTAGTAGTTTAACAAGAGAAATAATGCAATGAGACTGTATACTTTATCATCCAAATCAGTAATTAAAGTGTGTCCTATTATTTGGCAAATAAAGTTTGCCCTATTTATTAATATACCAGCATAATGTGATAAACCGGGAGTGTCAAGATACTGCAATAAATGCGGTCGCCACATATTTATTGGTGGAATAAGATGGGCCCTACTTCCTCAGATACCCACCCACCTAAAAAAACAAAAAGAATAAAAAAGAAAAGCAAAAGAAAATTTAATGTGGCATTTTTTTCTCTGAAATAGTGAAAGAGATTGACATTTAACTATTGACAATTAATACCATCTATAACGTAAGAGTCTTGAGATTGAGATGGGCCCCTTCCATTTCTGATGCTCTACTCCATTGCTGTATGTGTTTATCTGCTTGCCTCCTTGTGAGTATTTCTCTGGAAGAGTTCAAAAAGAATTACGTAGGAATGGGAATCACTGAAGAAGAATGGAGCAGGGAGAGGCCTTACAAAACTGGATTCTAGATGGATTCCTCACTGTAGCTGCAGAGAAGCTGATGAAGAGAGGTGGGATGAAAATAAAGAGGGGGATTCAAAACTGATGTAGTGAGTTGCCCAAGTGAGAAATAATGACAGCTGGAGCTATGACCCTGACTGTCAGTTGAGAACATATTAAAGAGATGAGAAGCTTTACCACTTCAGGTCATAGGCAGCTTTGGTCAACCATGGAGACTCCTACTAACCTGGCTGTTTATAACTGGATGTCTAAGCTACACATAATTGATACAGTGTTTCAAGACACTAATTCAAAATTTCCATTTGAAGGGATCTGAATTGGCAAGACACTTCTACTTGCATTCAGCTGAGGCCAGAAGATAAAGTCACCAGATAGGAACACGACAATCTAGGTCTATTTCCAGGTAATCAGGTATTCAGAAGATGGAAGTTACAATGTGTTTTCTTTATTTAATAAACATCTATCTATGAAATAGGAATTGGGTTCTAAGCATAGTAAAGGATAAAGAAAAAATAAATGGAAGGAAATTAACACTTATTAAAAGGTGGCAATGTGTTCCACACACTTATTCTTCATGATACTCCCTTGTGGTAACTACTGTTCCTGCTTTATAGATAGAGTGAAGTAAATTTCCCATGGTCACATGGCTGTTAACACGGGACTCAGAATTCAAGACAGACACATTCTGCCTCTAAACCACAGGTTTCTCCAGCCTCTGCCCAGTATGGCTTGAGCTGGCATGAGAGGGAGACTGGCCTTTAGGACCTCCCCACTTGGAAATACAATTCACTTCCTGGCGAGAAAACAGGAAGCCCCCAATATGGTCCCTTCCTGACTATCCTCTCTCTGAAACAAGTAGGTCTTCCTCAAATTCTTTTCATGATTAAATTTTATCCCTAAAGGCCCCAAATGAGGTCACTTATATCTGTGAGTTCCAGTTCTACTTCACCTATTTAATTAACAAATTTTAACCCAGTGCCTTCCCTGTGCCAAGCTTGAGACCACACCACCAGATATTTAAAGGCTGACCTTGCATTTAAGGAGCTCTCAGCCTGGCAGAAGAAATGGGACATGAGCATAGATCATCAAAATGCAAGGCAAACACAGATGAGTAATTGCAGTGATGTGAAAATTTTAGGAGAGATCATCCAGGTAAAACTTCCAGACAAGAAGACATTTGGAATGGCCTAGAAAGAGCCATTGAAGTTCTATATGTGGCATTGGCATAAGACGTCTCAGGCTGGGGAAAGGCATAAGCAGAGGCCTGGAGGCTGATACTGAGGAGCCTGGGCAAGAACAGCAGGAAGGAGTGCATTGAGGATGAAGCTCATGTGGATGCAGCGAGGAGTGGGTACTGGATATCTTTGCCCACTCTGACACTGACATATAAGAGTTTGATTGGGTTCCTGGTTATTCTCAGGAGGGGCTGCAGCAATCTTTGAGGCTGGTGCAAGGCTGAGAGCTTCTATCTTTGTGCAGTCTTTCTCCTTTTGATCAGTCCCTGGACATATGAAATCCACCTCCTCTCCTCATACTGTTATCAAACCTCATACTTGTATTCAAAATGGGGTCAAAAAAAAGGAGAAGAAAAGGGCAATTGATTTGTATGTTTCAGTCATTTCCTTGGGAACACACTGAGCTTTTACTCTGGGGTGACTGTGAAAAAGACTCTGCCTGTGATTAGATCTGTCAGGCAGTGGCTGTGTTATACCAGGTACCTGGGGAAATAAAACCACGGGCAATTGCCAATGTCTGCATGCCCAGAGAGCTGTCTGCCGTGCAGTACAATAACGGGCAAGTTTGTGTGCATGCGTACAGGAACCATTTGGCCAGGACTTGGCAGGGGGATTCTAGATTTGAATCAGGGTGGGAAAGACGATCTCTAAGGCTCCAACTCAAATCTCGGATTACATGACTCTATATGCAGCCAGAGGCACACAATGAAAAGATGGCTAAGGGTATGTAGAGTGAACAGGTAGGTCCCCACTTTACTTCCCATCTTATCTGTATCCATTTCAAATACCATGCAGCTACCAGAGTGCTGTTTCTACAAAATAAATGCAACCATGTCATCCTCCCTTTCCTGCTTAGAAACCTCAATGTTTCCAATTATCTAGAGGATAAAGTCCAAACCACTCAAGACTTACCATGACCTAGCCTCAGCCTAATTTTCCAGCTTCATCTCTCATCAGTCCCCACTTTACCCTTTACACTCCAGCAACAGTGGCTTTGCAGGTCCTGCACTCACTTCCTGCTTATATTGTTTCCGTCTTGCCCCCCACCCCTCTCTCTCTCTCTCTGTCTCTCTCTCTCTCTCACACACACACACACACACACACACACACACACACATCTAAAATGTCTGTCTCAATCTTGCCTCCCAGTTAATATTACCCCATTTTTCTCAAGACTCAGTTCTTACCTCTTTTAGAAACCTTCCCTGATCATACTAGTCTCAGAGTGGTGCCCACATTTCTATCATATCCTTAAAATATTGAATTACAAATAGCTATCTACTTATATGATTGGGTATTTGACTTCATGGATCTTTGAGTCTCTTGTGCCTAGCACACACAGTGTCTGGTTCAGTGATGAATAGTGACTGTTAATTGCATAAATATTGAATGGAAAGGATGGATGGATAGTAGATGGAAAAGTATCTAAAAAGTAGATAAATTCCCAGATTCTATTTCTAATCTCAGCAAGGTGTTATTTTCTTTAGTTTTAGAGAAGGAGCTACAGTTGTGGCACAGAAAGGCAAATGTCACACAGCTAACACTAACCTTTAAAATCACAAAACAAGTTCCTTGTTCCTGACATAGTTCTCATTGCTCACTCCTCTGTCCTCTGGCACTGCTCAGTGACTAAGTACCTATTGCATCTTGAATCCTGAATGACCTAGACCTAGAATTCTACAGCTCAAAAGAACCTAAAAGAAGATCCATCCTACTATGCCCCCCACATTCTCTTTTAGTAGATAATTGATAGCTGTAAGGGTCAAGTGACTCAATACTTCATTCATCGTTCAAAATCCTGCTCAGTTATAACCACTATTGCCATCATGAGTAAATGTAGAATTATGACTGTGATAGATGCTACAGGGAAGTAGGTGGCACAAGAGCCTATGATATAATAACATTAACAAAGTCAGCAGTCTGATGAGTAGCTAATTAATCATTAAGTAAATATTCATTGACTGAATACTCTGTGCCAGAGACTGTCCTAAGTGCTGAGTATGAAACAGTGAGTAAACAGTCAACATCCCTGCTGTGTGGGGCTTACATTTTAGTGGGAGGGAAGAGACAATAGAGAAAGAAATAGATGCTATCTTGGAGAGTGATATGATAGACATTCACTAGCAAACAGTTAGTAGTAGTTCAAGGAGTAGAAAGAACATGGATAAGGTGCCAAAGGAGTGTGAGGTGACAGCAAACATTTTTGAGGAACTGAAAAAAAATTCCGTGGTTAAAATATGGAGACAAGAGTGTCACAGAAAGAGACCAGAGCTGGTTAGCCATGTCTCAAATTATGGTGGGTCTTGAAAGCCAAGTTGAATTTGCCTTAGCTCTTCAGTGCAAGAAAAATTGTTTGTGGGTTTTTAACAAACAGTGGCATGATTAAATTGTGTGCATGTGTGTGTGTACGTGTGTGTGTGTGTTTGTTTTAAATATCTAGTCATTGTGTAGAAAATGACTGGGAAGGGAACAGTAGTAACCCTGGAGAGACAAGTCTGAAAGATATCCCAGTAATTTAGGTGAGAGATAATGGTGGCTTGGACTAGGATGTAGAGGAGATGTCAGGGGTGACACCTAGGGTTCTCTGTCCTGAGCAACAGGGTAGATAATGATGCCTTTTTTTTTTTTTTTTAATTGAGACAAAATCTTTTTTTATTATTTTTTTTGCACACAAAACAATAAACATTTTCTAAAAATACACACAAAAAGATGCATATCAAACATATTAGGAAGGTTGCACATGGGAAGATGGGGAATAGAAATGGGGGGTGGCAATTAAAGAAAATAAATGAGAGAGAGACTTTGTATGGATCAATGATAATAACTCAATCCTCTATTTGACAAAGAAGGAGAAGGAAGAGGAAGAAAAAGAAAGTGGGATAAAGGATCAAAAAGGGAGAAAAACAGAAAAAATTAGAGTATGACTCCAGGGTAGACCTGTTTTGTTGTCGCTGGGTTGGTTGGTTGGTTTGTCTGTTGTATTTTTCATATGTTTCGCCATGTTGGCCAGGCTTGTCTCGAACTCCTAGCCTCGAGTGATCAACCCGCTTTGGCCTCCCAGAGTGCTGGGACTACAGGCGTGAGCCACCACGTCCAGCCCCACATTGCTTCTGGCCTCCGTGGTAGACCTCCCAGATGGGGAGGGTGATGCCTTTTAATTAGAGGAATGACACTGAAAGAGGAAAATATTTGGGAAAGAAAAAGTCATACTTCAAGAATTAAGTTTGGGCCATGTCATGGCTGAGATGCTCATAGGGCATCACAGTTAGGGTATTTGTTAATAATTCGATTATCTGACTCTGTAGTTCACAAGAGACTGAGGCTGAAAATTTAAATCTGAATAACTTGAAATATAGAAAGACTATACAAAGTCATGAGAGTGGATGAACTCACCTAGGGAAATGTAGGGTAAGATAAGAAGAAATTAGAAGAACCCCAATGTGAAGAGGAGTCAGCAAAGGAAATGAGAAGCAGAAGCAAAGGAGAAAAAAAGGAGATTGTGATGTTACAGAGACTAAGGTAAGAGAAAATCTGAAGAAGAAAGGAGTATTGGATGCTGGTGGGATTTTGAGTAAGGTACTGGCTGAGGACTGTTCACTGGCTTTGTGACAGGTGGTTATTGGTCAGCATCATGTCCAGATACCATGTTTAACAATTTTTTTGATGAGTTGGCTGTGAAAGAAAGTAATTGCTATCAAAAATGTGAATAAGTATGACCTTTGTTTTTGTTTTTAATATCTATCCACTTTTCCGGGCTGTAAATTTTTTAAGATCAGGGAACAAATTTCATTTATTTCTGTACACTCAAGACCTTATACTTGAGTATACCCTGTATCTTCAACACATTTATCAGTTCATAGTAAAGCTTAGTAATATTTGTTAAGCAAATGAATAAATGAGGATTTAGAGAATATTTTGGACAACTATTTTCTGGAAAATTATAAAGTTACATTTCAAAAATATTCATGGCATTGGAAGTTAATTTTTTGGGAGCAATTATGCTGTCACACTGTCATTGTCAGGAAGATACTTGGGGTTGAAAAAATATGGTCTCCAAGTCTTTGCTATTGTGAATAGTGCTGCAATAAACATACGTGTGCATATGTCTTTATAGCAGCATGATTTATAATCCTTTGGGTATATACCCAGTGGGGTGGGGGGAGGGGGGAGGGATAATATTAGGAGATATACCTAATGTAAATGACCAGTTAATGGGTACAGCACACCAACATGGCACATGTATACATATGTAACCTGCACGTTGTGCACATGTACCCTAGAACCTAAAGTATAATTTAAATATATATATATATAGTCTCTGCTCTGCTATTTTTTGGGAAAAACATTCCATTGTGACTGTTGTCTCCTTAAATTTTGCCCCTTCTCTTTGTTTCCAGTGCTGTTGCCTTAAATCTGACCCTTATTATTTCTCATCTATTCTCATGAAGTTTTCTCCCTTAACCCATAGCTGAATTAAGGCCCTTAAGTGCTCTGGGCACTGCAATAGCTTTGCTGCTACATATAAATTAAAATCAAAACACTGCCAACCTGTAAATCCCAAAGCTTATAAATATGCTCATATTAAGAGAACTTCCTTCTGTATTTCACTGCCTGCAAAAGTTTGGGTAAATAATGCAGCTGATGCAGCTCATTGGCCCCTGCATTATTGACACCCTAAGCGTGAACTTAACCTGACTACTGAGGAATCCATTATCCTCTAGGCTTGCCTCACTTCAGTCACCCTTTTTCAGAATGATCATAAATCACAGATTGAAGGTTTTACCTGAAATCCCTTATGGGCTCCCCATGACTGATAGAACAAAGTTCATTCTCCTAGCTTGGCTTACAAGGCTTTCAATTTTATGATCCCTCGAGATGCCTTGTTCTCATCTGATGAAATAATCCACATGTGCTCCCTCTATTCCGGATTGTTTGTGGTTCTCTGAACACCCCTTGGCTCCCTTAGATCCATACATTTGCATGGCCTGATCTGTCTGCCCAAAGTATACCTCTCTAGCTTCTTCACCCATCTAATTCCCCCATCTCTCCAGACCTAGCTAAAAGTCACCTGTTCTTCCAGGTCTTCACTGGGTCTTAGTTATGTGCCCCCACCTTTGCCATCACAGCACATTCGTTTTTTTTTGTCTACTGATTGTATTGAAACTGACCTTCTATCTTTCTCACATCACTCCTCCTAGCAATGATAGCCAACATTTATTGATCTTTTAATAAAACTCTCCAGGGGTTGTGTCATTTAACTCAATACCACTGTGTGAAGTAGGTACAATTATTATCTATATTTCACATATAATAAAATTCAGAACTACTGACTGGTCCAAAGTTACACAGATATCAAGTGGTAGTCCAGGAATTCACAACAAACTGTCTGACACTGGAATACCTACTCTTAACCACTACACTAGACCATGAGCTTCTTGAGTGCAAGAAATAAACCATTTTTATCTTTCCAGATCTTTGAAGGAGGCTGGGAACAATGAAAACAGTAGATAAATGTTTACTGTCTGAATAGAATGAATGAATACATTTATCTTACAATTTATTTCTGTTATCTGCTAGTGTTGCTAAAAAATTTGATTGTGAATTTTTATTTTATTTTTATTTCTATCATATTTGAATTAGAGTTCAAAATAGAAAGGAGTCTAGCATTAACCAGAGAGTGGAAGCATTGGAAGGGCTTCCGCATGGATGAAGAATAAGATTTGTTTGGTAAGAGCTTGAATTAGGACAAAGGGAAGGAAGCAACAGGGAAACAGTGCTTACTACTGGGAATAAAAACACTCTAATTTCTAGAGCTGTATAAAGATGGAATGGGTTGCTCAGTTAGGGGATGAGATCCTCCTTCCTGGAAGTATGCAGACAAAGGTTGAGGGCTACTTGGTGAGATGTTGTAGAAGAATTTCAATCATCTAATGATACATTTTATTGGATGGCCTTGAAGCTCTTTTCCATCAAGAAATTTTATGAGTCCTTGAAATAGAGAGGGGAAAGGGGAAGAAAAGAACAAAAATCTAAATAGATGAGATGATATATTTTAATTTTACTGTTAGTATAGCTGAAAGTCTATATTTATAGAAAAGCAACATTTGTTGGGATGTATCTGTTAAAGCAAAAGGAACAGAGATGGGAAGAAGCTAATTGAAATAACATACCATGGAGATTTCTTTCCAGGATGTCAGTCCTGCCATGCTCTTCCTCTACTCTTAAGCCTTCTCATTTCTACCACCTATCTTGGAGGTCGCTCTCCTATGAGTGATGGGCTTTCCTGAAATGCAACCACAGAGAGCTAGAAATGGATCCCTTCCCTCAAATAGGCCTGTTTTGAAAGAGACCAACAGAGGGAAACTGCTCCAATAGAGGAGAGATGGAAAAAATACAGGGGCTCTCACGCTGGTTGGGGAAGAACTTTGTGACTAAATGCTTCACTTTTGTGGGGAGGGATCACAGTCAGAGATGATGTTTCCAATCCTAGCGGTAGGAGTGAGTAGCTCCTTTTATTTCTAGGTTTCATGTTTTCCTGGACTTGTGGGAGAAAAAGAGATGAACAAAGAGAGACTTAAGAGTAGAGGAATGGCAGCTAGTGAGGCCACTACAGTCTTGGCTTGTTGGAGAGGCTAAGCCTAGAAGTGGGGATCAAGGCTGTGCCTGCAGGAAGAGAGGAGAGAGGGTTCCAGCAGCAGTACCAGGGCCTTGGCAGCAGGAAGGGTGAGTCTGGTGTTAATGGGGTCATCAGGGGTGTTTGGGGAGGCCCTCTAATACCAAAGAGCTGTGGAGCTGGGGGATGGAAGCTGACATCCTAGTGACTTGACTGGTGTAGCTGGCCTAAGAATGGCTCTTTGTTACCATCTCCTTGGAACTATGAGATATCAGTACTCCCTTTAGGTTTTACTTACGCTCCTTGAAGGAGAAAAATCCTACCTTGTTTATATTTGTTTCCCCTAATTATAGCATAGTGCCTGGGACACCATATGCTAAATAGATGTTTCTTGAATGAACTGAATGAATAAATAAATGAATCAAGAGTAAGCACTAATTTTTGTATGAGGGACTATATTAGACACCTGATAGGAGATGAAATCTACAAATGAGGAAGACAGCACCCAGGTTCCTAAAGAGGCTTATGTCAAGTGGGGAAGCTGAAGTTACATATGATTAATACAGTGGAATAAAGAAAGTGCTGAGTTTAGACTGAGTTTAGAAGTTACTTGCCTCAGATTCCACATGAGCACATTGGTATTTTGATACCAAAGGCTTTCCTCCTTCTCCTTCTCCTTCCCCTTCTCCCCTCCCCCTCCCCCCTTCTTCTTCTTCCTTTCTTTCTTTTCTTTTTTTAACTTCTCCTGATTGTTGATGTAATATATTGAATTTTGAATTCCATCTATTTTGAATAATTCAGAAAATGTTCAAAGGAAGGACATATATAAATTATAAGCTCACCATTCAGCAGCAACCTATTATTACAATTTTGGTGTATTGCTTTCCAGACTTTTTCTTTGAAATTTTTTCTTCACAATTGAGATCACACTGTACCTAGAATGCTGTTATTCTTTCCTCTTCTCCATTTACCATGTCATTAAAATATTCTTCTTAATCATGATGTGGGGCTTTCTGGTAGCCTATGGTATGTCTGTACCATGACTCATTTAATAATTCTCTTTTTGTTGGACACTTAGGTTCTTCAAATTTTAATATTATAAATAATATTGTACATTTCAGAGTAGTCTAGATTCCTAGAAAAGTAATTCCTGAAAAGCAAAATGCAGAGGTTATTTTTATAATATTTGATATACCTTGATAAATTGCCCTCTGGGATGATTGAACCAATTTCTACTCTTACTGGTTCTGTGTGCAAGTGTCTAACTTACTACGTGTAGGGGCATTTTAAAATTCTGTCCTGGCACCAAGTTGATGTCAGAGAATTCTTCCCAACACTCTGGAGAGGGGAGAAATCAGATGGAATAGCTATATTTAAATGTATTCTACATCACTTTCTCATATTAAATTAGCAAAACAATATAATATTTAACTGGCACTGGCAAGTCTTGAGATGGTAACTCTCACATTGTTGATGGCAGAATAAAATGATGCAACACTTTCAGAAAGGAATTTTGGGAATACTTTTTAAAAATCATCAGTGGCTATGTAATCTCACATCTGAAAATGTTTCTCAAAAAACCAGTCTGAAGGAAAAAAGCTATTTTCCTCAACAGGATAAAATGCAAAAAAAAGTTAAGCTTCCTATAAATGTTCGATATACAGGGGAATGTTTAAATAAATTATGGCATATCTACTCAATGGACTAGTGGTGTATTTATTTTAAAATGTTAAAAAACACTTGTGCAGATATAAGAAAGCAAAAAAAATTATTGAAACTTAGTTGTAATTATATGAATATGACACCATTATGTGGGCAAGATGGAAAAGGGTCAATAAATAGAAAAGTTGGCCTTGTTGATGAATATGGACGTAAACATGCCCTTACAATGTATTTTTAAAAATTGTTTTGTCTTCATTTTTTTCTCTTTATTTTCAGTTCCATAAGGCAGCTGTCTCCCTTTTCATCCCAAAGTAAAATCGTGTATAAATGACTCTCTAAAAGGCATATAGTAAATGTTTTCAGGGTGAGATCAAGGTCACATGTAATATGAGATCCTTACGTATGACCTCAACCTGGGAGAGCCAAGGAAATCATACAGCAGTTTGTTTTCCAAGATTCAAAAAAACTCACCACTCTAGTCAGTTAAAGAAGAATTCCTACAGGCCTGGAGGAACTTCACAAAGATTGGAAAGAATGCATTTGGCAGTGAGTCCCTGGCCTGAGCAGCTGATTTTTAGGGAGAGGGAAGGAAATCCCAGATAAAAGCAGATGTCATCAAGGACAATAAGTCTAAAGCAAAAGAAGCAATGTGGTGTGAAGTGTCACAGAAACTCTCAGACAAACATGCATTCAGAAACAGGTCTCCTAGCCCACCATGTATACCTGCCAACCTGTGCAAGATAGGGATCAATAAATGGAAGGGAGAAAGCACAACAGTGTCAAATCAAATTTTATAGGAATCGGTACAACTTGACTGGGTGGGGATCAAGGGTGAAAAATGATAATTAAAAGTTAAATATATTTAAAAGAAATGGGCAGGCGTGGTGGCTCACACCTGTAATCCCAGCACTTTGGGAGGGCGAGGGCGGGCAGATCATGAGGTCAGGAGATCCAGACCATCCTGGCTAACATGGTGAAACCCTGTCTCTACTAAAAATACAAAAAAAAAAATAATAATATCCGGGTGTGGTGGCAGGTACCTGTGGTCCCAGCTACTCGGGAGGCTGAGGCAGGAGAATGGCGTGAACCCAGGAGGTGGAGCTTGCAGTGAGTGGAGATGCACCACTGCACTCCAGCCTGGGCAACAGAACCAGTGAGACTGTCTCAAAAAAAAAAAAAAAAAAATAGAGGAAATGAATTGGTGGAGTATGTCTGGACAGTATTGAGTTGTAAGGTAATTTAGAACCTGAAAGAGATAAAATGAAATGGAAGAGAAGTGAGACTTATTGAGTTATTGCCATAGAACTATAGCACTAACCACCTAGTCGAGGGAGGAAGTGATGATGCTCTCCTGCAAGGGGTACAAAGCTAGCCCAACACTTGGGATTGTAAGACATGTCAACATTTCTCATGTTTTCTGAGAATCTCCATTTTTTAAAAACAGAGCGGCTGAGGTGGATGGATCACGAGGTCAGGAGATTGAGACCATCCTGTCTAACATGGTGAAAACTCGTCTCTACTAAAAATACAAAAAATTAGCCGGGCATGGTGGCAGGCGCCTGTAGTCCCAGCTACTCAAGAGGCTGAGGCAGGAGAATCGCTTGAACCCAGGAGGCAGAGCTTGCAGTGAGCCCAGATCACGCCACTGTACTCCAGCCTGGACAACACAGCAAGACTGTAT
Source organism: Hylobates moloch (assembly GCF_009828535.3). Classification (NCBI taxonomy): domain Eukaryota; kingdom Metazoa; phylum Chordata; class Mammalia; order Primates; family Hylobatidae; genus Hylobates; species Hylobates moloch. Next base: position 78,548,181 of record NW_026652285.1, read on the forward strand.
CTCAAAAAAACAAACAAAAAACAAAAAAAAAACCCCCAGAGCCTTATACTTTGTAATTCTTTTTGACATCATCATCTCCCAAAAGGTAAAGGGAGTTGACAAAGAAAAGAGCAACCTCTGAATTAACTGGGAGCAGAAATGAAAACATTGATGTCAAGGTGGATTTGATAAAGAATTGGGAAAACTGTGTAGGGACACTGGATTTATTTATAATGCCTCAGCTTAAAAATGGCTTTTTGAAAAAGTTCAAAAAGCAGAACTTGCTATCTGAGAAATGGGATAATCAAAAAGTGGAATTCTGTCTTCCAGGTTAAAATGGAAACTGGCTGAGTCTTGACCCAGCCTGTCCCAAATTTTTACTAAAATCTCCATGAAGATACAGCAGATGAAAACTCACAACAAACAAAAATAAAATTACAGGAAGTATATTTTTAGAATCTGGTTGAAATTTCACTCATACAGCAACTTTTGGATTTCGATTAGCAGAGGGAATATGATAGACAAGAAGATCATGCAGAAGTGAAAACGTTGTACTCCGGGACAAATAGAACTCTGTGTTACTGTCTTATCATTTGGTCAAGTAATTTACTAAGCCTTGTTGTTGTTATTGTTGTTGTTTTTTAGACAGAATTTCACTCCTGTTGCCCAGACTGGAGTTCAGTGGTGTGATCTCGGCCCACTGCAACCTTCCCCTCCTAGGCTCAAGCGATTCTCCTGCCACAGGCTCCTGAGTAGCTGGGATTACATGCACTCACAACCACACCCGGCTAATTTTTGTATTTTTAGTAGAGATGGGGTTTCACTATGTTGGCCAGGCTGGTCTCAAACTCCTGACCTCTGGTGAACCATCCTTCTTGGCCTCCCAAAGTGCTGGGATTACAGGTGTGAGCCACCCTGCCCAGGCCCAAGCCTAAGATGTTTTTAATCATCTGCAAAATGGGATTCATATAGTATGTTCCACAGAGTAGCCAGGAAGATTAAATTAGAAGCGCTAATTCATGCACAGCACCAAGCACAGTGCCTGACACATAGTAAACATTAAATAAATATTTATGACTTTTTCTCTATTCTTTTGGAAACATGATCTTCAGAGAACAGGAAGTTTCCCAAGGTGGTGGAGAGGAAGTAGGAGGAGGAAGGGCAGTGGCACATAATATCCTAGGAAACGGTGTGCGTTTCAACATCGTAGATGGGGGAGGAAAAAGGAAAAGCAGGGCATCCGGGGCACTGCAGCATTTGCAGAGAACCAGTGGGCAGAGTAGGAAAAGAGCTCCTCTCCAAAGATTTGTACCAGATAGAAACCTGCTGCACAAAAGGAAAAGGGCTGAGTTTGATGCTTGTCATCCTGATCAAAGGTTGTCAGATAAAACACAGGCAGCTGAATTAAATCTAAATATTACATTATTATAAAATTATTTTAGCACAAATGCAGCTCATATAATACCCAGGACATACTGATACTTAAAAATTGTTAATTATCTGAAATTCAGATTTAACTGGGCATCCTGTTTCATTTGCTAAATCTGGCAACCCTAATTTAACCTCTGGCTGCAGTTGTTAGGAGGAAGTTTGACTCGCAAAGAAATGGAGAGTGAATGAAGCTGCAGGAAGTGCACACACCCCGACACTTGGTAAATACCAACTGAGTTTGGATCTTTCCTTTTCTTGAAATAGATAGAAAATACACCACCAACAATAGAAGACCTATCAAAAGTTTAGCAGGAGAAGGGGAAAAAGCAATTCTGAAGATTCATGCAATAGGAATTTGAAAATATTGAGTACATAAAGCAGGAGAAAAATGTAGAAACGTTTTCATATCCCCAAGAAGTCTTGTGTTCTGGGAGATAAATTTTAAAGGACAAAATTTACAAATCAAGTTAACAAAGTGAGAAGAAAAGGTAGTCAAGGTGACATTCAACAAAAAGCAAAATGTGAATAGCAAAATTGAAAGAATGTGTTTTGGAGGCAACAACAGCAGAAATGATACTGCACTAAAGCAAATCATGAAATGGAGTTGAGAATGGAGAAGCATTTCTATTCTCAGAGGAAAGGGGCAAGGAGGTGAAATTGGGAAGAAAAAAGCAGAGATCTGAACACAAATCTGTGGAGATTTGTGGACTGGAGATCCACAAATCTCGAGTGACATGAGATCAGAACAATTACAGTATAAGCAAAAGCAAATACTCAAAGAAAACCAGAAAGGGAAGAGAGAGAGGAGATCAAATCTCGAGTGACATGAAATCAGAACAATTACAGTATAAGCAAAAGCAAATAAAGAAAACCAGAAAGGGAAAAGAGAGAGAGAAAACAAAAAAAGAGAGAAGGCCTAGAAAACACTTGCAGGGCACTCAGGCTAGGCAGACACTTTGCCTGTGTTAACTTTTTTAACCTTCACAACTTCTCTATGAGGTAGGTACTATGTTAACCCCATTTTACAAATGAGAAAATGGAAAGGAAGTGATGTTTTTAACTTTGGCTTTCTTTTAAAAATTTTGTCCAAGGTCACAGGCCTAGTAAGAACAAAGCTGGGATTGAACCCAGACAGCCTGGCTCTAGAGCAAATGGTCTTAATTCCAAAGCTACTTGATACCTAGTGAAAGCACCCCCCATTAAAATTTGCATATGCAAATTTTTAGCCTTCTCTTTATTACATCAAGGCAACATCAATAAAAAGATGGCCACACCCCAGAACTTTCATGGAAATACTTGACTAGACAAAAAACAATTTTGCAAGCATCCAGGCTGCAAACAAAACAGAACAAAATAAGTTCCTTACGGACGAACAAAAATCAGGTTAACCTGAGATTCCCTGTAATGTTAAATGCTAAAAGACAATGAAAACATCTTCCAGAGTTCCAAGGAATGCTGGTTATGGACCAAATTGTATAACCAGCCATGTTGTTGCTCATATGTGAAGTCAACAGCACTAAGACATTCCATAACATGAGCAGGTTCAGAAACTATGCCATCATACACCCTTCTTGAAGGGGTTAGTTGAAGACACATAGTGTATTCTAGCTGATCAGCAGATTAATCAAAGTTAAAAGCTCAAGCTTGGGGAATTTGTGGAAAAGGAGGCTAACGGTGAGGAGGAAGGCGGGCAAATACAGAATTGTGGAGTCTAACTTAAAAGGATTATTGAAAATATTGTTTCAGAACTGAACACAAATGTCAATTAAAATTCTTGACATGGAAGATACACGATAAACAAAAGAATAATTTAATAAACACAGTCTATATGTGCCAACTCCAAAATTGTATTTTAAACTGAAAGGTAGGAAGAAAACTGACTTGATTCCTCAACTAAACTGCTCAGTTGCAGAGGAAATAGATTATTTAGTGTCATTTCTAACTTTGATACTTAAAGAGATGGGAGTCAATGAATGCTTTCAGCCTCTCTTAAACTTTATCTCACACCAAGATCTTGCTAGCTCTCTAGGCTCCAGCTACAGTGTATGTTTTTTTTAATGTTGCTGTTGGTTTATGTTTAGAATTCTCAAAGGCTCCCTTCTACTGCAGGTCTTTTTCATCTATTATTCTCTCTGGATAGAATACTTCCACCTTGATCATCACCCTCGAGTTAATGAGCTAACACCTACTTATTCTTCATATATCAGGATATATTTAATTTCTCAGGGAATTTTCCAAGATTTTTCATGACAAAGTCAACTCTCTTTGTTATGTGGTGCCATAAAACACATTTCTTTCTTTTGGAGCATCTATGAGTGAATAAAAATGGTTTAATTAATGCAATTATTTGATGAATACCTATTTCCCCACTAATCTACTGTCTCACCACAACAGGAACTGGAGCTGTTTTTTTCTTTCTTATTTTTGTGCCGGAAGCCTAGCATAGTACCTGCCACATTGGAGACAATTAGTGTTTGTCGAGTAAATTATAGAAAATATAAAACAAAACATAATCCAAACTATAGAAGACATAAAATAAATCTCAAAAAGCATAAAAAACAGAAAGCACAAATGCAGATGATTAAAGAAAGAGTAAATATTTCAGTTATGACATAACATATATATAGGCTAAGCTGCCTCATAATCAAACACTCCCAAGACAGGGCAAAAATGAACCTACAGTACTGAGCAAGATACTGCAGCATTCAAGGGACAACTTAAAAATGTATCAGAATAAGGCCGGGCGTGGTGGCTAATCGCCTGTAATTCCAGCACTTTGGAAGGCCGAGGCGGGTGGATCATTTGAGGTCAGGAGCTTGAGACCAGCCTGGCCAACATGGTGAAATCATGTCTCTACTAAAACACAAAAATTAGCTGGGCGTGGTGGTGCATGCCTATAATCCCAGCTATTTGGGAGGCTGAGGCAGGAGAATCAGTTGAACCAGAAGGCGGAGGTTGCAGTGAGCCAAGATCACGCCACTGCACTCCAGCCGGGGCGACAGAGCGAGACTCTGTCTAAAAAAAATAAAATAAATAAAATGTATCAAGATTAACATAATTGAGAGCTTAAGATACAGCAGGAAAATGTAAAAAAGGGAAAAGTAGAGCTAGCAGTAATAATTTCAGACAATATAGAAATCAAGTTTTTATAAAAAGATGTATGTAAAAAAGAAGATAAATTGAATAATTTGATTTTTTTAGAATACTTTAATTCATATTTCTCAGTCACCAATATGTCATGGAAGAAAAGTGATAGTGATAACTTAAATAATATAAGTATTAAGATGAATTATATACAGTTGACCTTCGAATAACACAGGTTTGAACTTCATGGATCCACTTATATATGAATTTTTTCAATAAATACATGAAGAAAGTTTTTGGAGATTTGCAACAATTTGAAAAACTCTCAGATGAACCACATAGCTTAGAAATATTTTTAAAATTAAGAAAAAATTAGATATGTCATGAATGCATAAAATATATGTAGATACTAGTCTATTTTATCATTTATTAACACAAAGTTGTTACTACTGTAATAATTTCATAGCCACCTCCTGTTGCTATTGCAGTAGTCTCTAGTGTTGCGAGTATCCACTTACATTACCTTGTAACTGTAATCATCTCCACGTGAACAGTTTGTCTCTCCAGTAAATTGCGTATCACAATAAAAAGTGATCTCTCTAGTTTTCATATATTTTTTACTATGTTTAGTGCAATATTGTCAACCATGAATAAAAACATGGGACTCATATGAAGTGCCACCAGTGATGCTGGAAATGCTCCCAAGAAGCAAAGAAAAATCATGACATTACAAGAAAAAGTTGAATTGCTTAATATGTACCATAGATTGAAGTCTGCAGCTATGGTTGCCCACCATTTCAACATAAATAAGGACCACTGTTTAAAAAGAAGGAAAGAAAAGGAAATTCATGAAGCTGTCACTGCAGTCACACCAGAAGGAGTGAAAACCATGCACCTTTTATGAAATATCTTTTTATTTTATATTGAAAATGTGGCTTTTATATGGGTCCAGAATTTCTATAAGAAAGGCATACTATAGACACTAATATAATTTAAGAAAAGGTGAAGTCATTTCATGACAATTTAAATCAAAAGGAAGGTGAAAGATCTAAAGCTGGAGAATATAATGCCTGCAAAGGATGATTTAATAATTTTTGGCTTTTTTTTTTTTTTTTTTTTTTTTTGACGGAGTCTCAGTTTGTCACCCAAGCTGGAGTGCAGTGATGTGGTCTCAGCTCACTGCAACCTCCACCACCCACGTTCAAGGAATTCTCCTGCCTCAGTCTCTTCTGAGTTGCCGAGATTACAGGCGTGTGCCACCACACCTAGCTTATTTATTTATTTATTTATTTATTTATTTATTTATTTATTTATTTATTTTTGGTACAGACAGGGTTTTACCACATTGGCTAGGCTGGTCTTGAACTCCTCACCTTGTGATCCATCCATCTCGGCCTCCCAAAGTGCTGGGATTACAGGCATGAGCCACCGTATCCAGCAGAGGGTTGGCTTTAAAAATATCAAGATAGGCTGGGCACGGTGGCACACACCTGTAATCCTAGCAGTTTGGGAGACTGAGGTGCGCGGATCACAAGGTCAAGAGATCGAGATCATCCTTGCCAACGTGGTGAAACCCTGTCTCTGCTAAAAATACAAAAATTAGCTGGGCATGGTGGAGCATGCCTGTAGTCCCAGCTACTTGGGAAGCTGAGACAGGACAATCGCTTGAACCAGGGAGGTGGAGCTTGCAGTGTGCCAAGATTGTGCCACTGCACTCCAGCCTGGCGACAGAGCCAGACTCCATCTCAGAAAAAAAGAAAAAAAATTCAAGATAACAAGTGAAGCAGCTTCTGCCAACCAGAAGGCAGCAGATGAGTACCCAGACTCCACCGAGGAGAAAGGATATCTGCCTGAACAGGTTTGCAATGCAGACGAAAGTGCCCTAATTTGGAGGAAAAAAAGCCACAAAGGACATTTATTAGTAAGGAAGATAGGTAATCACCAGGATTCAAGGTAGGAAGGGATAGGCTAACTGTACTGTTCTGTGCAAAAGCAGTTGGGCGTCTGATCAGGACTATCCTTATCTATAAAGCTGCTAACCATCAACCTTGAAAGGAAAAGATAAACTCCAGCTGCCAGGCATTTGGCTATACAATAAGAAGGCCTGGACGACAAGAACCCATTTTCTGCACTAGTTCCATTAACGCTTGGTCCCTGAAGTCACGAAGTCTATACTAGTAAGGGACTGAATTTTAAAGTTCTTTTGATATTGGACTGTTCCACTGGCCACCCAGCATCCCATGAGTTCAACGCTGAAGATGTTCAAGTGGTCTACTTGCCTCCTAACATGGCGTCTCTAATTCAGCCTCTAGATCAGGGGGTCATAAGAACTTTTAAGGCACATATACATAGTATTCTATGGAAAGAACTGTCAATGCTATAGAAAGAGAACCCCAATAGAAATAACATCATGAAAGTCTGGAAGAACTACACCACTGAAGATGCCATGTTATAGAGAAAGCCATGATGACTTGATGGAGATAAGTATGTTTGAACCAGTGCCAGATAATGAGGAAAAAACTCAGAAGCTGTGCAAGGAAACAAATTGACATTAGACAATCTGGGAGAAAGGCTTAGATTATTCAAGACTGCTTTTCACTTATTTTATAACATGGACCCTTCTATGATACAGGCACTTAAACTAAAGAAAACAGTGGAAGAAGGACTAGAATCCTTATAGAAACATATTTAGAGAAATGAAAAAGAAAAAAAAGGAAGAAATTATGATGTATTTCCATAAAGTTACACCAAGTATGCCTACCTCTTCTCCCTCCCCTTCCACCTTCTCCACCTCTTTCACCTCTGCTACCCCCGAGACAGCAATACCAACACCTCCTCTGCCTCCTCCTCCTGAAACTGCACAACATGAAGACAATGAGGATGAAAACCTTTATGTTGATCCACTTCCTAATGAATGTTAAATATATTTTCTTTCTTATAATTTTCTTAATAACATTTTTGCTTACTTTATTGTAAGAATACAGTATATAATACATATACAAAATATGCGTTAATAGACTGTTTATGTTATTAGTAAAACTTCCAGTCAACAGTTGGCCATTTATAAAGTTTTTGGGGAGTCGAAAGTTATATGCGGACTTCTGACTATGTAGGGGGTTGGTACCCCACCAACTCTCATGTTTTTCAAGAGCCACTGTATATGTGCATATATAGTTAGTTATATACTGCATTAATACATGAAGGTTTTGCTTAACAACAGAAAATATAATTGCTTTGAATGTTTAATGAAACAATTTTAAAACTATAATTATTAACTAGGTCGCAAACACACATATAAAAATGAATAAATGAATATTCCAATCGCCAGATATTGCAGATACCACATTTTCAGTCTATAATGCCAGATAACTAAAAATGCTTTTTACAAGTATGAGTTTTAAATATTTCTCAAATTGAAATTTCAAATATAATTGCTCCAAATTACTACTGGGACAAAGATAAATTTGACAAACTATAAGTATAAGCTATTTTAAGTATTTAAAATGAGAACACCCAAACAGAAAACTTAGGAAGTACAGCCAATGCTGTTTTCAAAAGGAAATGTTAAGTACTACATGCTTTTTTTCCTAAATATGAAAGAATTAAAGCATAAAACTATACTAAGAAGAACTAAAGGATAATAACAATAAAAGCAGAAACCTCTGACTTTGGCAACTGTTTAAAAGGATATATAAATCAAAGTCCTATTTTTTGTAAAAACAAACAAATGGAGACATCTTTGAAAAAATCTAGTCAACAGACGAAAACTAAATTAATCTTAGAAATTAGAAAAGTATTATAAAACTCACTGTGGAATAGATTTTGGTTTAAAAAAGAGAATGCTATGAATACATTATACTTTAATAAAATTTGAGAATATCAGTGAAATTGAAAAATTTGGGGGAAATTCCCAAACTGGTTAAAGAAGAAAAAGCGTGAATTAAGCAATAACTACAGTAAAGACTAAAAATCTTACTTAAGATCAAAATTGTCTCCACAACTAAGTTTATATAATTCATTCTCTGAATCTTTCAAAGAATAATTCTCATTTGATCTAAGTTATCCCCCAAAAAATAATAGCCTGGGCAACACGGTGAAATCCCGTCTCTACTAAAATACAAAAAATTAGCTGGGTATGGCGGCCTGTGCCTGTAGTCCCAGCTACTCGGGAGGCTGAGGCAGGAGAATTGCTTGAACCCGGGAGGTGGAGGTTGCAGTGAGCTGAGATCACACCACTGCACTCCAGCCTGGGCGACACAGCAAGACTCCGTCTCCGAAAAAATATATATATAATAATAAATGTAAGAATATAAGAATAAAAAAGAATAATTTGCCTCTCAAGGAGAGCTGGTTTAAAATTTGGAATAATTATTATTACAATAGCTACTTTGAGAGTTGACTTTTTTATGCCAAAAAGTGAGAACAAAACCTGAGGAGTCACAAACTGAGTAGACATTAGCACTGAATGTAACGAGAAAAAAGAGAGCCGAGAAGAGCGAAAAGTGGAGGGAGTGTCATTAAATTCTCCTCAGGGAATCTGAGAACTTGGACACACAAAGGAGGAAGTAACATTTCAGTGTCTACTCTGTAACACAATTCAAGCTACAAGATTTATATGAGTTGTCTGTAAATTCTGGTAGATGCTTTCATCTCTATCTGCAGAGGAGGCTCAGAGACTTTAGGTGATTTGCTCGAGGATCACAAAGGTAGTAAACAGTGAAGCTCAGATTTGAAAACAAGCTTACCTACTCCAGAGCTTTTCAGGAGGTCAACGCAACATCAAAGTTGGGCAAAGGACAGATAGAGAAGAGAGGTCATTAGTGCAGAGACACTATTTTGTGAGGGGAAAGACAAAATGACATTTCTGAAGAGGCATATTCATGGGCACATCATTCTTTGCATGTGGGGATCTTTTGAAGTTTCATGCTCTCTCTTCCAAGGCTAAGTCTGCTTCCTGTTACGGCTGTCAAGTTGTTTTGTTTAGATAGCTAATGCCTGGAACCCAACTGTCTTCCTGTGAGAGGACTACGTTAGTAACAGTAATGGAAGAAAAAAGGTTTGAATTCTGGGTCCTTATAAAGGCTGTGTAAGTCCTATTTTCTCCAGATCCCCATACCAAGAATCATTCTCCACATTGCAGTCATTTTCTGAGTCTCAGTGTTGGATAGTATGGCTAGAAAAATGCCAGGCCATTCTACAAACAACATAGTTGTAAGTATAATAGCTGAGATTTAGAGAATATATTCAGTCATTTAGGATTGTCCTACACTATACTCCTCATGTTCTTTATCCCACTGAATCCTCCTAACAGCCCTAGGTGGTGTGTATGCTAGTCATTAGGGCTGTTCATAAATAATCCAGTTCTTTCCTTCCAGCCATATGGTAGGATTGCCCTTCTTTACCCTCTTTGAAGTTTAGCATTAGCCTTGTGAAATGTTTTCCAATGTAATGTAAGACAAAGTGACAAATATCACTCTTGGGTAGAAGCTTTATGAGGTATGCTACATTCATTTTTCTTGCCTCACCAATTATGGGACTGTAAGTCAGGATGAAACTTCCATCAGCCTGGATCCCCAAGTGACTATGATTATTAGGGGTCCTCATGCTGACTTCCAGTGGCTATAAAGTATGGGCAAAAATTAAAGTTTTGTTCTTTCAAACCTATGTCACATTGTTCTAAAGAGGACAATATCAGTATTTCCCATCTTCATGTTCTTCTTACCTTATGACATTGGCACTCTCCCATTAAAAGGTAGGGTCTATGTTCCCTCCCCTTGAATCTGGGACAGCCTGTGACCATGGCAGAATTAGCACTATGTAACTTCTGTGTCTAAGTCATTAAATACAGTACAGCTTTCATCTGTTCCTCTTGAGATACTAGCCCGGGAAATCTAGGCTCCATGCTTGTGACAAAGCCAATGGAAAGGTCATGTGTAACTATTCCAGGCACATTCCTAGCTGAGGTCCCAACCAACAGCCAGCATGAACCACTAGACACTTGAACATGTGAGCCTTCTTATGATGCAGTCCTCAGGCTTGGAGCCAGTCCAGGTAATGGAGCAGAGACAGGAGCAGAGACAAGTTGTTCCCACTAAGCTCTCCTCAGATTACAGATTGGTGAGCAAAATAAATATAGTTGTTTTAAGTCATTAATTTTGGGGGATGATTCTTTACAAAGCCATAGAAAACTAGAATAAATTTACTAAAACTTCGGAGTTGTTTGTTATTGCAGGAGGGGTGTAGTAAAAATCTGTTCTGCCCATTTTGCAAGTGGCGTAGCGAAAGTGCAGTGAGGTAAAGTAACTGGGTGAAATCACAAGTTTAGGACAGACTGGCAATACAGAAAAGATAAAATGAAACTAGCACTGAACACCTACTCTATGGACAAATTGTACTCTACTCTTTTAAATAGTACTGCATTAGTTCTCAAAACAAAACTGTGAAGAGGATGTGGCATTTCTCCCTATTTTTTAGACTACTGGCTCCTTGAAGATAGAGACTATAAATTTGCACACTTCCCTTTGTAGTTCCAGTATTGAGCACAATTTCTAATATACTCAAGATCTTCAATTAATGTTTGACAGATTAAATGTAGTAGAACTGAATGGGCTAAACATAAAGAAGGTCTTGGAGGGAGCCCAGTGTTGCACAATGCTGAATGGTTGACCTCATAGTTAAACTCAGACCTGATTCACTGCAAAGCCTGTGCTTTTTCTTTGTTCTTTTCTTTTCTTTTTTTTTTTGAGACGGAGTCTCGTACTGTCACCGGGGCTGGAGTGCAATGGACTGATCTCGGCTCACTGCAACCTCTGCCTCCCAGGTTCAAGCGATTCTCCTGCCTCAGCCTCCCGAATAGCTGGGATTACAGGCGCCTGCCACCAAGCCCGCCTAATTTTTTGTATTTTTAGTAGAGGCAACGTTTCACTATGCTGGCCAGGCTGTTCTCAAACTCCTGATCTCGTGATCCACCCGCCTCGGCCTCCCAAAGTGCTGGGATTACAGGTGTGAGCCACCACACCTGGCCGTGCTTTTTCTTTATATCACTTTAGGATAGTGAGATGACAGACATCTTCTCCCATGGGTGCTGATAAAGTCCTAGAAGTGTGCTGTGTGGGTCACACAGACCCCTTTAAAAGTCAGGGCAGAATGGACAATTACCCTTAGGCAGAAGAAACAGAGATTTGGATACTTCTGAGTGGCTACAGGTTCTGTACAGAGCATTTGTTCAACATTCATCCCATCTCAACAGAGTAGACTTTGAGGAATAAAAGTTGCACCTCAGTAAGCATTTGTGAGGCTACTGGCAATATAGGAAGCTAACAAAATGTTAATAATAATGTCTGATCTCCAGTGTAGTTAGGAAAATGGACTTTGATTTCTGAATGAATGGCCTCCTTTTTCTGATTTGTCTTCATATACAAAGACAGTGGAACTAGAGCACTCTTTGGACTGTGTCTATATTTTGTTTTACTTCCATTCAACAATGTAATTGTTATTCATATGATTTGATAACACATTTGAACACAACCTTTTGAGATGAAAACCTAAGAGTTGACACAAATATTGTGAGGAATGAAATATATTCACCAACTATATAAACATATCCACCCATTGCCCTTCTACCAGGTTGATAGTATGATCAAACAGATGACCATATGATCCCAAAATAAAACAACTGTAGGGTATTTTTTCTTCATCTAGAACTAAATCATTGCAAAAAATTGGAAAAATTAACAATAATCTGAGCAAGAAAATAAAAATCACATGTAATCTCATCATCCAGATATGGTCACTATGAAGCCTTTTTTCTAGGTGTATTTCGTGTATATGGTAGTATACATATACAAGTATACTTGTATATGTGCATGCAATTTTTAAAAGGTTTTCTGACGAAGGTATATAGAAGTGTACACACACACACACACACACACACACACAAGAATACAAGTCTTATGTGTACAGTTCTAGGTATTTTTTCAAAGTCAACGTCCCCATGTAACCACTTTCCAGATAAAGATGTAAAATATTACCAGCGCCTTAGAAACTTTGCTCCTACTCCCTTCTGAGTTCACCACCTCTTCCCACAAAGCAACCAGTATTCTGACTTCTATCATTAGTTTCCTGCTTCGAAATTTATGTAGATGGAATCAAATAAGTTTTAGTCTTTGGGATCTAACCTCTTTCTCTAGCATAATGTTTGTGAGATTCTTCCAAACTACTAGAAGTACTTGTAGATTATCCATTCTCATTGTTGTATACCTATCCATTGTATGAATATGCCAAAAATTAATTATCCATTTAACTGTTGATGAACATTTGCCTACTTTCCATTTGAGGGCCACATGTCTTTTGATGAATATGTACTCACACATCTGTGGGTATATACCTAGGAGTAGAATTGTGGGTTTTTGTTGTTGTTGCTGTTGTTTAAGACGGAGTCTCTCTCTGCCGTTAGGCTGGAGTGCAGTGGCGCAATCTCGGCTCACTGCAATCTCCGCCTTCTGGGTTCAAGTGGTTCTCCTGCCTCAGCCTCCTGAGTAGCTAGGACTATAGGTGTGCGCCACCACGCCTAGCTAATATTTTGTATTTTTTTTTTTTTATAGAGACGGGGTTTCACCATGTTGGCCAGGGTGGTCTTGATTTCTTGACCTCATGATCTGCCCGCCTCGGACTCCCAAAGTGGTGGGATTACAGGCATGAGCCACGGCGCCCAGCCGAGAATTGTCAACTCATAGGGCAAAATACGTTCAGTTTTTGCAGACACTGTCAAACATTTTTACAAATAATCACATTGATTTACACTCTACCCCACAGCTTCATTACCTGGCAGCATATGAGAGTTCTTATCACTCTACCCCCTTGCCTAAACCAAGTATTTTAGTCTTTTTCATTTTAGCTGTTATAACAAGTATGTAGTGGTTTTCAATTAAGAGTTTTAATGTTTCACTTATAGCTAATTGTATTAGCTTCCTAGGGCTGCTATGACAAATTACCACAAACTGGGTAGCTTATAACAACAGCAATCTATTCTCTCACAGCTCTGGAGGCTAGAGGTCTGAAATTAAGGAACATGGTAGAGTCATGCTCTCTCTGAGGATTCTAGGGAAGGATCCTTTCTTGGCTCTTCCTAGCTTCTGGTGGTTGCCAGCTATCCTTGGGAATCCTTAGCTTGTAATCACTCTAGTCTTAGCCTCCCTTATCATATTGGCGTTCTCCCTGTGTGTTCTGTGTGTCCAATTTTCCCTTTTCTCATAAGGATACAAATCACTGGTTTAGGGCCCACCTTAATCCTATATTACCTCATTTTAAATGATAACATCTGCAAAGACTCTTTCCAAATACTATCCTATTCATGAGTTTAGGACTTCCACATATCTTTTTGAGGGACAAAATTCAATCCATCACATTAATTTATGGGGTAACTTTTCTATGATTTTGGGCCATTTGGAGATCTCCTTTTGTGGATACTCATTCTAAACACTGGGTCATTTTAAAAATTGGATTGTCTCATTTGCTTATTGATTCATGTGATTTATTTATATTTTCTGAATACAATGTATTGCTTATGAAATTGTATTGACTTTTATCAAATGGTTTTTTGAATTATTTTCCTGTTTATGCACCTAATGTAGTAAATTAGTCTGATGTTTGAATGCTAAACCAATCTTAAATTTCTGAAACAAACCCAGTTGGGTTGTAATACATGACCATTTTTATATATAACTGGGTTTGATCTTCAAATATTTTGGTTAAGATTTGATTAATATTTTTGCAGCCAGGCGTGGTGGCTGTCACCTGTAACCCCAGCACTTTGGGAGGCCAAAGCAGGTGGATCACCTGAGGTCGGGAATTCAAGACAAGCCTGGCCAACATGGCAAAACTCTATCTCTATTAAAAATACAAAAAATTAGCCAGGTGTGGTGGTGGGCACCTGTAATCCCAGCTACTTGGGAGGCTGAGGCAGGAGAATTGCTTGAACCTGGGAGGCGGAGGTTGCAGTGAGCCAAAATTGAACCACTCTACTCCAGCCTGGGTGACAGAATGAGACTCTGCCTTTAAAAAAAAAAAAAAAATGCAATTATGCTCATGAGACAAATTTGCCTATAATTTTATTTTATTGTAATGTTCTTGCCAGGTTTTCATATCAAGAATATACTGACTTTCTATTCTCTGGAATAAAGAATATACTGACTCTCTATTCTCTGGAAGATTTTTAAATTTGGATTATTTTTCTTCCTTAGTTGATTTTAAGAATTCATGTGTAAAGTCATTTTCACCGAGTTGTTTTTATTTTCCTTCTCCATTTTTTTTTTTTTTTTTTGCCTTTTTTTTTTTTTTTTTTTTTTTTTTTTTTTTTTTGGAGACAGAGTTTCGCTCTTATTGCCCAGGCTGGAGTGCAGTGGCATGATCTCAGCTCACTGCAACCTTGGCCTCCCAGGTTCAAGCAATCCTCCTGCCTCAGCCTCCCGAGTAACTGGGATTACAGTCATGCACCACCATGCTAGGATAATTTTGTATCTTTAGCAGAGACAGAGTTTCTCCATGTTGGTCAGGCTAGTCTTGAACTCCCAACCTCAGGTGATCTACCTGTCTCAGCCTCCCAAAGTGCTGGGATTACAGGCATGAGCCACTGTGCCCAGCTTTTCTGTCTATTTTCTATCAGTTACTAATATGTGTGTTAAAAACTACATCATTGGGCCAGGCGCGGTGGCTCACGCTTGTAATCCCAGCACTTTGGGAGGCCGAGGCGGGCGGATCACGAGGTCAGGAGATCGAGACCATGACGAAACCCTGTCTCTACTAAAAATACAAAAAATTAGCCGGGCGTGGTGGCGGGCGCCTGTAGTCCCAGCTGCTCAGAGAGGCTGAGGCAGGAGAATGGCGGGAACCCGGGAGGCGGAGCTTGCAGTGAGCCGAGATCGCGCCACTGCACTCCAGCCTGGGCGACAGAGCGAGACTCCGTCTCCAAAAAAAAAAAAAAAAAAACTACATCATTGGGAATTTTTGTTTATTTTACTTATGTTATTACTTTGTATCTTTTGATCTTATGTTATTAGATGCGTATAAATTTAGAAGAGAATATTACATCTTCCTTTTAAATCAATCTTCTTTAGTGAAATATTCCACTTTATCTCTACTAATACTTCTTGCTCTCAAAATGACCTTATTTGATTTTATATAGGTGTATCAACCTTCTGTGTCTGTATGCTTAAGGCTTATCTCTTATAATCAACATATAGTTTATTTTATTTTCTCCATTCAGTCTGAGAAACATAGGTTTTTAATTGTAATATTTAGTTCATTTGTGCTTAATACATCACTGATATATTTGGGTTTAAATATATTATTTTTATTTATTTTCTACTTGTCCTTTTTAGGTTTTGTCTCATTATTTTTTATTGTACTAATTATTTTTAAGATTATTGTATATTCTCTTCTTTTTGCATATATACTTCTTTTATTATTTTTTAGTGGTCATCTTACAGATTTCAGTATGCATCATTGGCTTATTAATGTCTCTCTTATATCATTTCCTGAACAACGCAAAAATTGAACAAAACTTTAGTTCTATTCACTCTCAGTCCCTTTCCTATTGAAATATACTTTACTCATGCTTGTTTTCATTTTTCCTGAATTATCTGCTTCCATCTGGAATAACGTTTCTTCTGTCTGAGGAACTTCCTGTAGTATTTCTTTCAGTACAGTTTGGCCAATGATGAATACTGCCAGTATTTTTTGGTGTGTGAAAATGTCTTTAGTTCACCCCAATTTTTGAGGGATATTTTTACTGGACATAAAATTTTAGATTGGCAGTTATCTTTCAGCCAATTAAAGATTTTATTGCAGTGTTTAATACCTTCCATCATTTATAGTGAAAAGTCAGCTGTGGCTCTTATTATTATTATGGCTACTTTAAAAGTAGTATGTATTTTTCCCCTTTGTTTGCTTTTCATTTTCTTTGTCTTTTATTTGATGCTGTTTTTCTGTGATATACCTACATATGTTTTCTTTTTTTTTTTTTCTAAATTTAGAGAGTATATTTTGCCAAGGGTAAGGACTCATGCCTGGGAGGTAGGTCTGTTCTTCCTCCAAAGATGATTTTGAGGGCTTCAGTATTTATAGGGGAAAGGATGAACATTGGGGAAAGAGGAAGAAAGTTTTTGAAGGTGTGGGTAGAGAAGAGACACACAGTTGCATTCTTTTGCGTCTTTGATCAGCATTTCACCAAATACACAATTTACATGTGAGAGTGGGTAGAGGAATAGTAACTTCTGGCTATGTCTAGCTCAATGAATCTGCATTTTTAAATCAGAGGAAGTAATCAGATATGCATTTCTCTTAGGTGAGCAGAGGGACGACTTAGAGTTCTGTCCTTTGTGCCGTACCTTTGAAGGTAAATAACAATTTACATCGTCAGGGTAAAATTCAGCAGTACCATTTTAGGGTAAAGATCTTGAAGTACACAAGGAATTTCCTAGTGAGAAAATTGTGAGAGAGGTATATGGCTTTTTTTTTTTTTTTTTTTTTTTTTTTTGTAGCTATCTTATTTAGGAATAAAATAGGAGGCAGGTTTGCCTGACACAGTTCCCAGCTTGACTTTTCTCTTTGGCTTAGTGATTTTGAGATCCCAAGGTTTACTTTCCTTTCCCATTTCCTCCCTTTTCTTTTTAAAATAGGTCATATGTTTTCTTTGTGTTTGTCCTACTTCAGGTTTATAGGGTTCTTCAAATCTATGATTTGTCATTCCTTAACAGTTCTGGAAAATTCTCAACTAGTATCTTTTCAAATATTGTTTCTGCTAATTTTCTCTTTTCTCTCCTCTGAGACTTCATTTGTGTGTATATTAATTTTCTTCAGCATATCCCATATATTATGCTGTTTCGTATATTTTTGTTTTATTTATCTGTCCTTTAGTCTGTATATTTTGTATTGACCTATGAGCTGTTTATTAATTTCCCATCTGCTTTCCCTTGTTATGTTAAAGCAATCTTCTTTTATGTTCAATCTTTGAATTTTTATTTGATTATCTTTATAAATTCCAGTTCTTTACTATAATTCTCCACATATTTATCTATTTTTTAACCATGGTAAACACAGTTATTTACAGTTCATGTTAGATAAGTCTAATTGCTAGATTGCCTTTAGATTAAGATTACCTTTAGGTTTTTAATGCAAATTATTGTCTTTTGGGGGAAGACAGGAGGTCATTTGCTTCAGTGTCCTGGCATACCTAGTAATTTTGGATTGAATGTTGAACATTTTGTTTTAAATATTCTGAAGGCATTGAATGATTTTCTCTTCCTTCAGAAATGATCTTTCTTCTTTTGTGCATGGATAGATTACCTCAGTCCAATCAGGGAGTAAGATAGTTTGAGGCTGTGAATGGTTTACCGGGACCCCTTCTCCTTGAAGTTTAATTATTTCACCAGCGTCCAGTCTAATGAAATCACTGTTTAGCTTTCTAACTCCTTAGAAGATGTTTTATACTATCTATACACACTTTGACACTGGCAAATGCCTCTAGAAGAAATTGTGCTCAGAATGCTGGGTTCTGTTTTCTTTTTCTCTTTCCACCAGAATCTTGTTCCTTTAATTTTGACTGCATTGGTAGGCCTATACTTTGATTTTGTTTTCCTCACCAATTAATACTGCCATAATATTTACTCTTCCATTTTATTTGTTGATCCTATGTCCTCATAGCAAATGGGCAAATGGTCCAAAGACAGAAAGTGGCAAAAATGTACCTACAGTTTATCTCAGTTTCTTTCATTTCTCTCTGGGATCTTGGTTTGTCAAGTCTTGGATACCTTGGTTAATCTCCCTCAAATAGCTGTTTTTGTATCTAGCAACTGTAGATAGTTGTTCCTTGTGGCAAGGTTAGTCTGATACAGGCTACTTCTTCATGACCAGAAATTCACATCTTACATTTAATTTTATAATCTATGTTTTCCACCAAATGATAGATTAGGAGAATTTTCTATGTTATTGAAAAAAATTTTAAATGTAACCTTTAGGGGCTATGTAACATGCTACTGTAATGAATAGTCACAATTGACAATACCAATTCTCTGATATCGACTCTTCAGGATACTTGCAATTTTTTTTTTAATTATTTGAGATTATAAGAGGACTTTCTGATATGTCTCTCTAAATAAGTTTTTTGTTTTATATGTAGAAGATTGCTTCTGATGTATGATATAAAATAGATACATATGTGCAACTGCTGAAATTTGTGTGCCAAATGGAAAGTTTATATGCAATAAGCAAATTCTACATTAACTTACTTAAAAGATTAATCTGTTATTCAGAAGAAATTGGTGGATTCACTATGAGTGATATAGTTTCTGGTTTAAATCTAAATTTTATCACTTTACTACCTGATAGACCCAGGGCAAATTACTTAGCCCTCTCTGAGCCTGTCTCCTCACCTCTTAAAGACAAATAATAACATGTATCTGACAGAGTTGTTGTAATTTTTAAATAATTACCTATTTATGTGTCCATACACACTAGAAACTCCCCAAGGACAAGGCTCAGGCATTCATTCATTCCATTCAAAAATATTTATTGAGCAACTATGGCATGAGGCATTGTGGATATGATATATAGGTATAGACAAGTCAAGTAAGTTTATGCTTATATGAAGTTTATGTTATAGAGATGATGAAACGGGCAATAAACAAATGTGTGACATAATTTTAGGTTATTACTAGTATTTTGAAGAAAAGTAAAGCAGAATAGAGGCTAGAAAGTGATTGTGGTGGTGCTGCTGTTTTGAAATAATCGTCAGGGAGTTTCCTCTGAGGAAAGAACTTTGAGTTGAGATGTATGAAAGCAAACCATGTGGAAATGTGAGGAAGAGATTTACAAATAGAGGGTACAGTAAATGCAGATGTCTAGAATAGAGAAGTTTCATAGGTTCATGAAAAAGGTAGAAAGTAAGTGTAATAGGAATGGAATGAATGAGGAGAGTACCAGGAAGTGAGGTAGGCAGGGGCCAATTCAGGTAGGATTGTGTTGGCCATGATTGATATGAAATTATTGTGGAGTTTGATCAAGGGAGACGTGTGGTTTTACTTTTTCACATTCAAACATGCACTTTTGCTGGTATGTGGAGAATAGTCCAGAAGGACCAACATAGAAACAGGGGCTACTGCAGTCTTCTTTATTTTAAATCCCCAATATCCAATATAACGGCTGGTGCATACTTGTGAACAATTAATTGTGGGGTTTTTTTTGAAAGGGCATTTGGGATAGGAAATGCACAACAATCTCAAAACTTTTGAACTATGAGCTCACTTTTGAACTATGAGCTCACTGGTGGGTATAGCACAAAGCAGGGACAACCAGACTACTTTTGCAGTTAAGTGAGGTTCATTCAACAGCATTTTGAATAACAAAGTTCACAGATAGACAATGAATTGTCAGGATTTTCAAATAATTTTGAAAAAGAACATCAATCAATAACTATCCATTATGGCCTTAAAATTGACTGTCTGATGAACCAGCAGTAATAAACAGCAAGAGCTTCCTATTCTTGCTTCAAAGCAGGAAGAAGGAGGTTGGTAGTAAAACCCTGCTCCAGATTTCTAGCTGTGAAGAAATATTAGAACATTTTTTATCATTTCAAACTTTCAAATTCTTGAGATCTCTTAAAAAATGCTTTTGTGAGTAAAACAAAGACACATTTCCTTATTAATCCAGAAAACACAGGAGCTATTAAGCTTGAGAGCCCCTTTTAAGTCACGCCATTGCCAGGACTCTAACTCAAGTTGGATACCATATGTGACTGTTCTTAAGTGGTCACTGTAAAATGTCAG
This sequence comes from Hylobates moloch, assembly GCF_009828535.3. Lineage (NCBI taxonomy): Eukaryota > Metazoa > Chordata > Mammalia > Primates > Hylobatidae > Hylobates > Hylobates moloch. The sequence continues at coordinate 78,568,496 of NW_026652285.1, forward strand.
AGGTTTGAGAAATAGGTATTCAGGTGTTTGGAGAAACAAATAATCTATACTCAGAGGTACTAGACATAAGTCCCTTTAGAAGCTTAATAATTCTCATCAATGGAATGGTTTTGGCTTCTCTAGTATCTCTCGTAGCATTAGTCCGTGCTAATTTATTAGTAATAAATATTGACTGAACAAAATTGTGATCCAGGAATACAGCAGTAAAGTACTAGGGTCTCCAGAACATTTATTCATTTGTTCATGAAAAATATTGTGAAACAATTTCAATGTATGACATACTGTGTTAGACAGTAGAAATATAAATATGAAAAAATAGTCTAGTGAGAAATCAGCCATTTTAAAAATTTATAAAAACAATGGGTTAGATGCCAGAATGAAAGATTCTGTTATAATGGATGGTACAGTTAAATGGAAGTTCTGAAATTGGCCTCGGATGCTTGCCAGATATACGGGTGGTATCAAGCACCTACAGATAGAGTAGAAACCCTTGTTATATAAAGAAGGCCCTTATCTTGTCCTAATCTTTGTGATTTTACCTTGAGCCACAGACTGTGCTCCTCCTCTCTCACTCTTCTTTACCCACTGGCTATTGATTCTTACACGTGTATCTTTCAATATAAACTTTTGAGTGATTTCACCAAGTTCCAAAAATAACTCCATTGTGATTTTGACTGTCATTTTCTTAGTCCTATACCAAAATTTGGAAGAATTTATAGTCTTGAAATACTTAAGATAATAATACTGTAGGAGGACAATCTGCCTCCCTATTATTTAAATCTTAATTTATATTTCTCAGTGTAGTTTTATAGGTTTTGTTTACTTCATTCCTAAACATCGTTCATGAAGATTAGTCTTAAGATGTTTTTTGGCAGGGGAGGCTCAGGATGACTTGAATACTTTTTGTATTTATATTTCTAATTAATACTGTTTGTTACACAGGGAAACTATTGAATTTTTTTTTTTTTTTTTTTGAGATGGAGTCCTGCTCTGTCGCCCAGGCTGGAGTGCAGTGGTGCAGTCTCGGCTCACTGCAAGCTCCGCCTCCCGGGTTCACGCCATTCTCCTGCCTCAGCCTCTCCGAGTAGCTGGGACTACAGGCGCCCGCCACCACGCCTGGCTAATTTTTTGTATTTTTAGTAGAGACGGGGTTTCACCATGGTCTTGATCTCCTGACCTCGTGATCCGCCCGCCTCGGCCTCCCAAAGTGCTGGGATTACAAGCGTGAGCCACCGCGCCCGGCCGAAACTATTGAATTTTTAAAATTTATCTTATATTTAATAACTTCCTTAAATTTTCTAATGGATCTTAAATTTTTTTCAGTTGATATTCAAATTGTAGCAAAAACAACAAATGGATTTACTCCTTCATTGTTCTGTTGAATGTTCTATTCTGGCAGTCCCAATTTCCAGAACAAAGATAAAACGTCAAGGGGCTGATCCAAGGAGCAACTCTACTTTTGCCTCAGGATTTTTCAGAGCTTGTCCCAGAACTGATTGAGGCACTTTTCTTTTGTCATTGACTTGGTCAGGCCTAATTGCTCCTTTTCAGTTGAGAATGACTGTACCATTAGCCATGGAAGGTCTATGTCTAGTATGTGCCAGGACAATGGCTGCCGCCTTGACCTACAAATTCTAGTCAAGTGTTCTTCCCTTTACTCCCTTTCTCCCAAACTCCTGGATTCAACAGACATTTTCTCAGCACCTATCACTGTAATAAGCCAAGTCCTAAGGCTTTAAAGAAGTTAGAGCTTACCTTGAAGGTACTAACAGCTAAGGACAGCCAATGGTATTTCTCTTGTGAGTTCCATACAACATGTACATCCAACCATTGATTACCATCATCTCTCAAATTTCTCACAGAAATCCCAAACTTAATATTCCTATAACAGAAATCTCGATTCTATCATCAAACCCACTCCCCTTCTTAATACATAATACTAACTTACATTATGTTATTCAAGCAAGAAACCTGGACAATTTTCCTGATTTCTTCATTCTCTTCATCAATCTCCCACTCTCATTCCATCTGTCTGCAAGTACTGTTGAGTTAATATCCAATATGTTTTTAAAATCTATCTGCTTCTCTTTATCTATACTGTCACTACATTCGTTCATAACATGATAATCTCTTGCTTGAATTACTATACCAGCCTCTTAACTGGTTGCTTCACTTCCATGTCTACCCAGCATGATTTTATCGTCCAATAACAGCCGTATACATTTTTTTTAAACTTAGACTTAAATTTCATCATTCCATCACTGCTTTAAACACTTAAAGGTCTTGGTAATTTCACTAAAGTATAAATCTTTTGCTATACTCCAGGGTCATCTGTGAACTTGTCCTTGCCTGTCACTCTATTTCATCTCACATTACTTTTCCTCTCCACGGTACACACCCCAGCTATACTGGATTTTCCTCAGTTCTTCAAACAGGCCTTTGCAGACACCATTCCATCTGCCCAGATTGTCTATTTCTCTACTTGTCACATGGCTAATTGCTTCTCATCCCTTACATCCATAGTCTTCAAATATTTTTGATTATCATGGGACAAAAACATTGAACCTGGCCAGGCGAGGTAGCTCCTGTCTGTAATCCCAGCACTTTGGGAGGCCAAGGTGAGTGGATCACTTGAGGTCAGGAGTTCGAGACCAGACTAGCCAACATGGTGAAACCCCATATCTACTAAAAATACAAAAAAATTAGCTGGGCATGGTGATGGGTGCCTGTAATCCCAGATTCTCGGGAGGCTGAGGCAGGAGAATCCTCTGAACCTGGGAGGCAGAGTTGCAGAGAGCCAAGATCATGCCATTGCACTCCAGGCTGGGAAACAGAGCAAGACTCCATCTCAAAAACAAAACAAAACAGACAAAAACATTAAACCTGTACTACTAATTTAGCTATATTTATTTATTTATAAAATATATACAAGTACTCCTTTGCTAACATACTATTTTCATTATGAAATATACACAAATATAGATGCATGAGGTAAGTATTAAAGATCAAATAATACTTAAATAATTATTTTGCTTCATTAATAATACATTGTTAAGGATAGTTGGTACAAATTTATGTTTTAAGTCATGTGTATATGACTATCATTTAACTCCATAAAGAAGCATAAGAAGATCTTATACTAAAAATAGATGTCTCAGTTGCTGTTTTCTTATTGTTGCTTGGATTTGCCTTATTATGATTATTTTTTATCCATGGTTTCTTTGGAAGAAACTATTAAAGCTGTCTGTCAATTTTGTCTTCATTTGTTGAAAACTAGATAATATAATATGAAAATTTGCTTAACCAGGCATTTACATATACTGCTATACATAGCGTTATGCATTACTATTATGGAAAAAGAAGGAACAAGTGAGGTGCTGCTGTTTTTTTTCTCCCTCAACATGGTGGAATTCCGTTTTCTCTTTCCAGAGACTCAAACCGTGTGACATGTGGTCACATGGAAAATCCTGAGGCAAAAGTAGAGTTGCTCCTGGGATCAGCCCCTTGGCCTTTTATCTTTGTTCTGGGCATTGGGGCTGCCAAAATAGAACATTCAACAGAACAATGAAGGAGTAAATCCATTTGTTATTTTTGCTACAATTTGAAACATGTGACATGTGGTCACACGGTTTGGTCCCACAGATGACATATGACATCTGACAAATGCATAGGGAGGAAATAAGAGAGATAGAGAACATCAGTAGATATTAGTAGAATTTAACTTCTTATTTTTTGATTTTAAAAATATCAATTGAGGTTAACATTTTTTCTACATCTTAGTAGGTCTCTGACACAGTCTTTTGTCAGTGAGTCCTCTTTCTGGAGACCACTACTTAATTTATCAGCTTAAATGTTACCTCCTCGAGATGCCTTTCATGACCACCTACCTGAAGCAGGTCCTGTTATTCCTGCTGCATGTGCTTCTTTACAATTATTATGATATTTATGCATATATATTTTTGTCTACAATATGCAGTTGACCCTTGACCAACATGGATTTTTATCCACTGTCGATCCACTTACACACAGATCTTCTTCCATCCCTCCCACCCCTGAGACATCTCCTCTTCTTCCACCTCCTCCTCAGCCTACACATTGTGAAGATAATAAGGATGAAGATCTTCATGATGATTCACTTCCACTTAATGAATAGTAAATACATATCCTCTTCTTTGTGATTTTCTTAACATTTTTTCTCTAGCTTACTTTATTATAAGTACAGTATAGAATATATATTACATACAAAATATATATTAATTGACAGTTTTTGTTATTGGTAAGGCTTCCAGTCAATAGTAGGCTATTAGTAGCTAAGTTTTGGGGAAGCCAATATTTATACATGGATTTTTCACTGTTCATAGGATCAGCACCCTTAACCTCATGTTGTGGAAGGGTTAACTGTTTATTTTTATATTTATAGTTATTTAAACGTTTACAATCATTTATTTGTCTGCTAGCTTATTTTTGTTTGTTTGTTTGCAGACTCCACAATAACAGAAAGACTCCATTTTCTTTTAATATTTATCCATCAATACAGTTTGGGTCTCTGTAAATATGTATGAAAGTTCAACAATTCTCAATTGCTGTTTGATGATACATTGATATGATGTGAATAATTGTAAGGTAAATGGCAAATCATTTGTTATTAATACAATTTAAAGAAATATCACTTGTAAATGGCTTTTAATTTTAATTAGGAAGAGCTGAAGATATCTCTATAATAATATTACTTTTGGTTGTATTCATATATCATATCCAAAATGGAGGAAAATATGTGGAATTTCACCTGGTGCCAGAAGAAGAGTGCATCATCTAGAGCTTATTTTGTGTGTGTCCCATCTCATTCTTTGTAGTCAAAGTAAACTTCATCTTTCCTGCACATCATGGGGCAGCACAGGTTAAGAATTGGTGACCACGGGCACCGTGGCTCACTTCTATAATCCCAACACTTTGGGAGGCCTAGGCGGGTGGATCACTTGAGGTCAGGAGTTTGAGACCAGCTTGGCCAACATGGTGAAACCCCGTCTCTACTGAAAATACAAAAATTAGCCCGGTGTGGTGGCACATGCCTATAGTCCCAGCTACTCAGGAGGCTGAGGCAGGAGAATCTCTTGAACCCGGGAGGTGGAGGTTGCAGTGAGCTGAGATGGTGCTACTGTATTCCAGCCTGAGTGACAGAGTGGGACTCCATCTCAAATTAAAAAAAATAAAGAAATTGGTGACCAGTGGGCACTGTGGTGGGCACCTAGAATGCCAGCTTCTTAGGAAGCTAAGGCACTAGAATTGCTTGAGCCCAGGAGTTTGAGGCTGCAGTGAGCTATGACTGTGCCTATGAATAGCCACTGCACTTCAACTTGGGTTGCACAGTGAGACCCTGTCTCTAAAGGAAAAAAAAAAAAAAAACAGAGATAGTGATTTACAGAGAGAGAGAGACATATGTACAGTATGGTCCATGACAGATAGAAGTGTGGATGAAGTGCTATGGAAAAAACAGAAGTATCCCCTAATTGCTTTTTATATCAACAAATCTCAGTGGAGGAAATGCCTTGGAAATAGACAGACCTTGGTTCTAGTCCTATCTCTGTAATCTACTAGTGGAACGTCCATGCACACAGCTTTTATACTCTGAGCCTCAGTTCCCACATATCCAAAAATGACAATAATAAAATTCCTCAAGCCCTCCTGGCCTCAGAGGATTGCCATAAGAATTAAATGAGGCAGTCAGTAAAAAAACAGTTGGGTAACCTTAAAATAATATATAAATGTTTTAATCAAAACCATTTTCAGTTGCCCCACTGAGCTAAATACAGGTCAATTTAAGGAATATTTTATGAGTATTTATTATGTTTCAGACATTATGCAAAGAACCTGGGACATAAAGTAGACATAGACCCTACCCTCAAGCTCTACCTTCTAGTGGGAGCAAGAGACACATGTACAGATAAATATAACAGAATGTGATCCATGCAATGAGAGACATGTATTATTATAGTCTAGAACAAAGAGAAGGGAAACAAGACTGATGAACTCTGTTGTGTTGGAAGGATTTAAGCCTCAATGAAAGTTCATAAGGGAAGAAAGTCTGAGCAGTGTTTTGAAGACATTTGGGAATAGCTGAAGGGTTTCCAGGCAGAGGAAATAGTAGGTGTCAAGGGATAGAGCCCTGAAGCCTTGGACCAGAATTTTCTTTCTCCTTTGTGTGTGTGTGTACGTGTGTGTGCGTGTGTGCGTGTGTGCGTGCGTGTGTGTGTGTGTCCCTGTGTACATTCACAGGAAAATGGTAGATAAGATGGCAAGTAATATAGTTTGGATATGTGTCCCTGCCCAAATCTCATGCCAGCTGTAATCTCCAGTATTGGAGGTGGGGCCTGGTAGGAGGTGATTGGATCACAGTGGGATAGATTCCTTATGAATGGTTTAGCACCATCATCTTGGTGCTGTTCTCACAATACTGACTTCTCACGAGATGTGGCTGTTTAAAAGTGTGGAACCTCATGCTCTCTCTCTTGCCCCTGCTCTGACCTGTGAGATGTCAGCTTCCCCTTCACCTTCTGCCATCATTATAAGCTTCCTGAGCCCTCTCCAGAAGCCGATGCCAGCACCATGCTTCCTGCACAGCCTGCAGAACCATGAGCCAATTAAACCTCCTTTCTTCAAATTACCCAGTCTTAGGCATTTCTTTATAGCAATGCAATAAATGTTAGACTGGCCTAACATAAGAGAATCTCAGAAGCTCTCTGTGGTTCCAGAATAAAATAAATGCAAGAGAGGTCGCAGATAAGACAGGAGCAGTAGAGGGAGTTTGAGAGGTTGGGAAAAATATTAGTAACTTATACATAATAAGTATTTAGGCCTGTTGGTGCATTTGCTTACAAACTCTGATCCCTTTTATTATTAACTCCATTATCCAGATGAAGAAACAGATTAAGTAACGGTAAATGGCTAGCCCAAGATCACATTGCTAATAAACTGAGGAGCCTGGATTCATACCTGGCTCCGGGATTTGAACCCAGGTGCTTATTCTCTACTGAGAGGGCTGAGTTAAACTATAGCCAGCATTTAAGACCTGCTTTAGTATGTGGGGAAAGTCATATGACCCCAGATCATTGTAAACAAAGTAGCAGAGTTCATTTTCATCCCTACCATGCCAACTTCTGGAAATGTTTTTCTTCCCTGATCCCTGACCGGGTCCTCTTAACCTTGCATTACAAAGTCATGTTTCTTTGTGCTCTTCCAAATGGAGCTGAGCCTTTCAGCCCAAGAGGAGACACGAGTTTTTTTCCTTCAGTAAGCCCATGGGCCAACTTGCTAAGAGCTTCTTTCTCCTTTCCATTACTAAATGCAGCATTGCTAATTGACTGACCTGGGAAGTTCTATGAAGACCAAGTTTACAAGCTCACTTCCTGTAACATTCCCCACCCCACCCCTATACTCTTGCAGGCATCAGCCTGGAGCTTGGAGCCCCCTCCCCTTGGAATCCAGGCAGCCAGAGCTGCTGCGGAAACCTATAGGGTTCCCTCTGAATCTGGTCTTTGCACAGTAAACCTCATTGAGTTGCAGCCCTGCAGGCATAGGTCACCATGTGATGAACCTATGATTAACCTTATTCTCCAATCAGAATTTTGATCTAATCTCAGGGGCGGCATGGTTAACACATACGGACTTTTGGTTTCTGTAGAGCTGGAGATCTGAAATGCAACAGCCTCAGCTAAGCCAAGCACCAGAGGAAAACCACAGAGTTCATGTTACATATATTAGGCTTTTTGTGTGTGTGTGCTGCAATTCTCAACAGGCTCAAGCTGATCTTGGGTGGTGGAACAGCTACCTCCAAAGGAGGCTCTTCTCTCCCATGGCCTTGCCATGCAAAGGACACACACAGCAGTGTGTATTTTGCTTGTCTGTACTGGAGCATAATCACAATTTGTAGGCAGGCTGGAAGTGGCCACCCCAGAGCTGAGAGCTATGGAGAACATTCATTTCTGCCACAACAGACAGCTCAGGCACAGATATGGATGATGAAAGGGAACTTGGCATTGACCTTGCTACTTTTCAAGGAGCAGATGGGACCTGGAGTCTGGTTAGCAAAGAAAAATGAACTGAGCCTCCTTGATAGTATTTGAAGAACAAGAGCTGGACCCAACAGTCTCTTCCTCCCTGGCGTGTGTGTGTGCATGTGTGTGTGTGTGTTTGCATGTGCATATATACACACACCGGCTGTGTCTGATGTGCAAGAGAAAGACAAACACCCTTGTCCATGCTGGAGCTCCCTGTTGCACATTTGGCATTTGACTGACATATGAAACTCCCATGGAGATCAAAAAGACAGTAACTCAGAATGCATAAGAGATTTTTGCTATTGATAAGAAGACAGGTGGAGAGAAAAATATTATTGACACTAATTTTCGATCTCTCTATTATTATTATTGCCTAGAGGAATGGAGTCTGTCTCAAGTGAGTGATGCAAGAGGTGAAAAATAAAGCTGATGTAGCCAACTGTATGAGACACACCCCACCCAGCTCATCAGAGTGTACCACTGTCCTTTTGTTTTTGCTCATGTTGAATTCCCCTGCCAGAAATGTCCTTACTCTCCCATTTCCCACCTGGTAAAATTCATTTCATCTTTCAAGTCCCAGTTGGACTTTCACTTCCTTCAAAAAGCCTTCTCTGATTTTTCTCTACCCAGCACAAGTCATTTGTTTCTCTTGCTTGTAAATTTCTTGAATAGGGGAAGGCTAACACATAGTCGGTACTCAATGATAATACAGTGGACTGAGCACAAACCTGGAAACAGGAGGGCCTGAGCTGAAATCCAGGCTCTCCCACATTAAATCTGTGAGACTTTGGGGATGACTTACCTCAACCTCAGTTTCCTCCAATGTAAACCTGAGTGGTAATGACTACTTCATAGGATAAGTGGGAGTATTAAATGAGCTAATGTACATAAAGAGCCTAGCACATAGTAGGTAATTTATTATATGTGATCTCCTTTGCCCAGATGCTGTATCTGATTCATTTTTTGTATTGTATTTTTATAATTTTTGTCACATTTTCAACATGAAAATATTTTTTAAATTTCAACAGCTTTAGGTGTACAAGTGTTTTTTGGTTACATGATGAACTGTATGGTGGTACCCTCTGAGATTTTAGTGCACCCATCACCAAATAGTGTCCATTGTACCCAATATGTAGTTTTTTACACCCCACCCTGTCTCACCTTTCCCCCTTCTGAGCCTCCGATGACCGTTCTACCACTCTGTATGCCTTTGCACACCCATAGCTTAGCTCCTACTTAAAAGTGACAGCATGTGTTATTTGATTTTCCATTCCTGAGTTACTTCACTTTGAATAATAGCCACCAGCTCCATCTAAGTTGCTGCAAAAGACATTATTTAGTTCTTTTAAATGGCTGAGTAGTATTCCACAGTGTATATATACCACATTTGTTTATCCACTCATTGGTTGATGGGCACATAGGTTGATTACACATCTTTGCAATTATGAACTGAGCTATGACAAACATATGTATGCAGGAGTCTTTCTGATATAATGGCTTATTTTCCTCTGGGTAGATACCCAGTAGTGTGATTGCTGGATCAAATGGTAGATCTAGATTTTTAATCTCCATACTGCTTTCCATAGAGGTTGTGCTAATTTACATTCCTTCCCAGCAACGTATAAGTGTTCCCTTTTCACCACATCCACTCCGACATCTACTATTTTTTACTTTTTAATAATGGTCATTCTGGCTGGGGTAAGGTAGTATCTCGTTGTGGTTTCAGTTTGCATTTCCCTGATGATTAGTGACATTGAGCATCTTTTCCATATATTGTTGGCCATTTGCATGTCTTCTTTTGAAAAATGTCTGTTCATGTCATTTTCCCACTTTTTGATGGATTATATTTTTTTCTTACTAATTTGAGTTCCTTGTAGATTCTGAATATTAGTCCTTTGTCAGATGCTTAGTTTGCAAATATTATGAAATCTTGATCAATTATAGCAAATAAGACTTTTTGCTACTTAAACATTCTAAGGCAATGAAATCAAGCAACAATAAAAATAATAATGCTAATGAAAATAATAGCAATCACTAATGCACAAAGGCTTACTCTTTGCACACATTATCTTATTTTATCTTCATGTAATCTCTGGAGGGAGATATAATTAGTCTCACTTTGCAGATAAGGAAATTGGGTAGTGATGAAATAAGATTTTAAATATAACCCCCAAGCTTAACCATCACTTAGCGATTCTCAGCCATGACTGCACTAGAGTATCATGGGAAGCTTTTAAAAATGCCAATGCCTGAATCTCAGTATCAGATTTAGACTCAATTAGTCTACAGTTGGGCCCAGGGATTGTTTTTGAAAACACCAAGTGATTCCATGTGCCACCAGGAATGAGAACTTCTGACATCAGGCAATGCTGGAGTACAAGTAGAGTTTTGTATCTCAACATATGGTGCGGTTTGGACTTGTGTCCCCAACCAAATCTTATATCAAATTAGAGGATGGGCCTGGTGGGAGGTGACTGGATCATGGGGGTGGGTTTTCCCGTTGCTGTTCTCATGATAGTGAGTTCTCACGAGATCTGATGGTTTAGAAGTATGTGGTACTTCCCCCCTTTGCATTCTCTCTCTCTCTCCTGCCACCATGTAAAGAAGGCTTGCTTCCTCTTCACCTTCCACCATGATTTTAAGCTTCCTAAGGCCTCCCAGTCATGCTTCCTGTTAAGCTTGAGGAACTGTGAGCCAATTAAACCTCTTTTCTTCATAAATTACTGAGTCTCAGATAGTTCTTTATAGCAGTGTGAGAATGGACTAATACAGAAAATTGGTACTAGGAGTGGGGTACTGCTATAAAGCTACCTGAAAATGTGGAAGTGAGTTTGGTACTGGGTAGAGGGTAGAGGTTGGAACAATTTGGAGGGCTCAGAAGACAGGAAGATGTAGGAAAGTTTGGAACTTCCTAGAGACTTGTTGAATGGTTTTGACCAAAATGCTGATAGTGATATGGACACTGAAGTCCAGGCTCAGGTGGGCTCAAGTGGTCTCAGATGGAGATGAGGAACTCATTGGTAACTGGAGTAAAGTTATTGCTATGCTTTAGCAAAGAGACTAGGAGCATTTTGCTCCTGCCCTAGAGATCTGTGGACTTTGAACTCAAGAGAGATAATTTAGAGTATCTGGTGGAAGAAATTTCTAAGCAGCAAAGCATTCAAGAAGTGACCTGGCTGTTTGTAAAAGTGTATGCTCATAGATGTGAAGAAAGAGATGGTTTGAAATTGGAACTTAGATATAAAAGGAAAGAAGAACATAAACATTTGGAAAATTTGCAGCCTGACCATTGATAGAAAAGAAAAACCTATTTTCTGGGGAGAAAATCAAGCTGGCTGCAGAAGTTTGCATGAGTAAAGAGGAGTCTAATGTTAATAGCAAATACAATGAGGAAAATGTCTCCAGGACGTTTCAGACACTTTCAAAGCAGCCCCTGCCTCATAGGCCCAGAGGCCTAGGAGGCAAAAATGATTTTGTGGGTCAGGCCCAAGGCCCTGTTGCTCTGTGCAGTCTTGGGACATGGCGCTCTATGTCCTAGCTGCTTCAGCTCTAGCCATGGCTAAAAGTGCCCAAGATACAATTCCAGCTGTGGGTTCAGAGGGTGCAAGCCCCAAGACTTGGCAGCTTCTGTGTGGTGTTGGGCCTGTGGGTATGCAGAAGGCAAGAGTCATCACCTGTGGTGTGCATCAGGCAATGCTGGAGTACAAGTAGAGTTTTGTATCTCAACATCCGATATGGTTTGGATTTGAGTCCCCACCCAAATCTCATGTCAAATTGGAGAAGGGGCCTGGTGAGTGGTGACTGGATCATGGGGGTGGATTTCCCCTGGCCGCTATCAAGATAGTGAGTGAGTTCTCATGAGATCTGATAGTTTAAAAGTGCTTCTCCCTTAGCTCTCTCTGCCCTGACACCATGTGAAGAAGGTGCTTGCTTCCTCTTCACCTTTTGTCATGATTATAAGTTTCCTGAGGCCTCCCCATTATACTTCCTATTAAACTTGCAAAACTGAGTAAATTAAGACTCTTTTTCTTCATAAATTACCCAGTCTCAGGTAGTTCTTTATAGTAGTGTAAGAATGGAGTAATACAACATGCCTCCTGGCCTCCAGCTTTATCCTGCCCTGTCTAAGTAGGCATTCGGTATCCAATCTGGGAATAGATCTTCCCAACTTGATAAAACTTCTCTAATCACAGAATTCTGTCAACCCCCTCTAACAGGTCTGGTTACCAGCAGTGGGTATGCCTGACACTCATTTCCAATAGTAAGGCTTGAATGATTAAGTCTCATAGTCAGTTATTTATTTGCTCAGCAGCTGCTCTGAGCCCCTATCTGGAGCAAGATCCCAGGCTAAGCCCTGGGGAATTCGATGCAAGAAAGAGAAGTTGCACTGGCCTGCAAGGTCCTTATAGCCCAAAGAAGGAGGGATAAATACATGCAAAGGACCAGAGTTCAATAAGGTTGGTATTGGGAGAGATGCATGGTGGTTGTGGAAACCCAAAAGGAATTGGAAAAGTCTTCTGCCTCATCCTCACATTGCTCCTTACACTCCTCTATTACATTCCTGCTCACAGTCAATTTGTTGCCATCAGGGCCTTGGATAGGGGTCTCAGGCATTTCCAAAGAATAGCAGAACTGGTTGTGGGCCTGAGTTCCTTTCCAGGGTCCCAACATGAAGAAGTAGAGGAGCACTCAGGAATGCAATCCCTCACTCATCTGAGGGGATGTGGAGAAGAAGAAGGGAAATAAAGTTCTGGAATATTTGGGACATGTGGGCAAACTCCGAGGGAAAGTCACTTTCCCTTTGACCCTTCAGCCAAATGGACAGAGGTCAAAGCTAGAGATGCTGCATCCCTCATCAGCTGGAATGTGCACCACTGGCCTGGGGTAGAGATAAAGCCAAAGTCAAAAGCAAAGATCAAACAAAAATTGAGCCAGGTGCTTGGAGCAAAGCAGAAGCAAAAGACTTTTGCCAAAATTTGAACTGCAATGTTAAAAGCTCATTTTGGTGGTCAACGTCTCTGTCATAGCAAAGTGGAACACTCCAAGCAGAGGGGAGAGCATGCATTAGGTCTAGGGCTCACTAAAGTCAGAAAATAGAGCGTCAAGCTATTTTCACTATCAGAGAGCCGAGCTTCATCAGGATTGTTGTATTTATCTTAGGAGACTCAAAACTTGTAATAGCACTATAGGTATGTCTGACCCAGCATAGAGGAGCAGAAGTCTCTTCCTTCCACATTCTAGACTTAGCATCTGGAATATACTTTTTTATCAATTGAACTGTCCATCTGCATTCACAAGATTAGATTATCCTAAGGCCACATAAATCCTGAGCCGCAGCTAATTTTCATGTTGTTACATTTCTCAGTGATACCAGTGTGTCTCTGGGTTCCATTACATGCAGTTTCTTTTGGATCCACACCATATTTATGTGCCATATGTTTGACAGTGCACGTCCCCAGAGAGTCTCAGAGAGGCCCTGACTTGTCCAAAGTGGAAAACCCTAGACTCAGGTCTCAAATCCGTGGCCTCACGTTCCAGTGTCATGATTATTTTGTTCCAGCAAGGAGGATCTGTTAGCTTCAAAATCCATGCCTTGATTTCTGAAGTGACAGGTATAAGCTGTGCTGCTTAAGCCTGATGCTTTGGCTGGGGAATGTTGATGTGTGGGGTCAATCAGTTACTTCTGACAGATCCAAGCTTTTTTACTCCAAGTAAGCCTGCTTTTGATCTTTGGTGGCTTGGAATGAGGTAGAACTGTTATTATTATTATTATACTTTACATTCTGGGATACATTTGGAGAACCTGCAGGTTTGTTACATAGGTATACACATGCCATAGTGGTTTGCTTCACCCGTAAACCCATCATCTACATTAGGTAGTTCTCCTAATGCTATCCCTCATCTAGCTCTCCACCCCTTGACAGGCCCCAGTGTGTGATGTTCCCCTTCCTGTGTCCATGTGTTCTCATTGTTCAGCTCCCACTTATGAGTGAGAACATGTGGTGTTTGGTTTTCTGTCCCTGTGTTAGTTTGCTGAGAATGATGGTTTCCAGCTTCATCCATGTCCCTGCAAAGGACATGAACTCATTCTTTTTTATGGCTCATAGTATTCCATGTGATGTATGTGCCACATTTTCTTTATTCAGTCTATCATTGATGGGCATTTGGGTTGGTTCCAAGTCTTTGCTATTGTTAACGGTGCTGCAGTAATCATATGTGTGCATGTGTCTTTATAGTAGAATGATTTATAATCCTTTGGGTATATACCCAGTAATGGGATTGCTGGGTCAAATGGTATTTCTGGTTCTAGGTCCTTGAGGAATCATCACATGGTCTTCCACAATGGTTGAAATAATTTACACTCCCACCAACAGTGTAAAAGCATTCGTATTTCTCCACATCCTCTCCAGTATCTGTTGTTTCCTGACTTTTTAATGATCACCATTCTAACTGGCATGAGATGGTATCTCATTGTGTTTTGATTTGCATTTCTCTAATAACCAGTGATAATGAGCTTTTTTTCATATGTTTGTTGGACGCATAAATGTCTTCTTTTGAGAAGTGTCTGTTCATATCCTTCACCCACTTTTTGATGGGGTTGTTGTTTTTTTCTTGTAAATTTGTTTAAGTCCTTTGTAGATTCTGGACATTAGCCCTTTGTCAGATGGACAGATTGAAAAATTTTCTCCCATTCTGTAGGTTGCCTATTCACTCTGATGATAGTTTCTTTTGCTGTGCAGAAGCTGTTTAGTTTAATCAGATCCCATTTGTCAATTTTGGCTTTTATCACCATTACTTTTAGTATTTTAATCATGAAGTCTTTCCCTATGCCTATGTCCCGAATGGTATTGCCTAGGTTTTCTTCTAGGATTTTTATGATTTTAAGTCTTATTTTTAAGTCTTTAATCCACCTTGAGTTAATTTTTGTATAAGATGTAACGAAGGGGTCCAGTTTCAGTTTTCTGCAAATGGCTAGCCAGATTTCCCAATACCATTTATTAGATAGGGAATCCTTTCCTCATTGCTTTTGTCAGGTTTGTCAAAGATCAGATGGTTGTACATGTGTAGCATTATTTCTGAGGCCTCTGTTCTGTTCCATTGGTCTATATATCTGTTTTGGTATCAGTACCATGCTGTTTTGATTACTGTAGCCTTGTAGTATAGTTTGAAGTCAGGTAGCATGATGCCTCCAGCTTTATTCTTTTTGCTTAGTATAGTGTTGGATATTCGGGCTCTTTTTTGGTTCCATATGAAATTTAAAGTAGTTTTTTTCTATTTAAGTAAAGAATGTCAATGGTAGCTTGATGGGGATAGCAATTACTTTGGGCAGTACGGCCATTTTCACGATATTGATTCTTCCTATTGATGAGAATGGAATGTTTTTCCATATCTGTGTCCTCTCTTATTTCCTTGAGCAGTTGAAGAGGTCCTTCACATCCCTTGTAAGTTGTATTCCTAGGTATTTTATTCTCTTTATAGCAGTTGTGAATGGGAGTTCACTCATGATTTGGCTCTCTTTTTGTCTATTATTGGTGTATAGGAATGCTTGTGATTTTTGCACATTGATTTTATATGTTGAAACTTTGCTGATGTTGCTTATCAGCTTAAGGAGTTTTGGGGCTGAGACAATGGGGTTTTCTAAATATACAATCATGTCATCTGCAAACACAGAAAATTTGACTTCCTCTCTTCCTATTTGAATACCCTTTACTTCTTTCTCTTGCCTGATTGCCCTCCTCAGAACTTTCAATACTATGTTGAATAGGAGTGGTGAGAGAGGGCATCCTTGTCTTGTGCCAGTTTTCAAAGGGAATGCTACCAGCTTTTGCCAATTCAGTATGATATTGGCTATGGTTTTGTCATAAATAGCTCTCATTAGTTTGAAATACGTTCCATCAATACGTAGTTTATTGAGAGTTTTTATCATGAAGGGCTGTTGAATTTTACCAAAGGCATTTTCTGCATCTATTGAGATAATCACGTGTTTTTTTTGTCATTGGTCTCTTTATATGATGGATTATGTTTATTGATTTGTGTATGTTGAACCAACCTTGCCTCCCAGGGATGAAGCTGACTTGATCGCGGTGGATAAGCTTTTTGATCTGCTGCTGGATTCAGTTTGCCAGTATTTTATTGAGGATTTTCGCATCAATGTTCATCACAGATATTGGCCTGAAATTTTCTCTTTGTTGTGTCTCTGCCAGGTTTTGGTATCAGGATGATGCTGCCCTCATAAAATGAATTAGGGGGTAGTTCTTCTTTTTCTGTTGTTTGGAATAGCTTCAGAAGGAATGGTACCAACTCCTCTTCATACCTCTGGTAAAATTTGGCTGTGAATCGGTCTGGTCCTGGGCTTTTTTTGGTTAGTAGGCTATTAATTACTGCCTCATTTTGAGAACTTGTTATTGGCCTGTTCAGGGATTCGACTTCTTCCTGATTTAGTCTTGGGAGGGAGTATTTGTCCAGGAATTTATCCATTTCTTCTAGATTTTCTAGTTTATTTGCATAGAGTTGTTTATAGTATCCTCTGATGGTAGTTTGTATTTCTGTGAGATTAGTGGTGATATCCCCTTTATAATTTTTTATTGTGTCTGTTTGATTTTTCTCTCTTTTCTTCTTTATTAGTCTGGCTAGCGGTCTATCTGTTTTGTTAATCTTTTCAAACAACCAGCTCCTGGATTCATTGATTTTTTTTTAATGTTTTTATGTGTGTGTGTGTTTCTCTATCTCCTTCAGTTCTGCTCTGATCTTAGTTATTTCTTGTCTTCTGCTAGCTTTTGAATTTATTTGCTCTTGCTTCTCCAGTTCTTTTAATTGTAACATTAGGGTGTCGATTTTAGATCTTTCCTGCTTTGTCCTGTGGGCATTTAGTGCTATAAATTTCCCTCTAAACACTGCTTTAGCTGTGTCCCAGAGATTCTGATACATTGTGTCTTTGTTCTCATTGGTTTCATAGAACTTATTTATTTCTACCTTAATTTCATTATTTACCTAGTAGTCATTCAGTAGCAGGTTGTTCAGTTTCCATGTAGTTGTGCAGTTTTGAGTGAGTTTCTTAATCCTGAGTTCTAATTTGATTGCACTGTGGTCTGAGAGACTGTTTGTTATGATTTCCGTGAGGTAGAACTGTTTTTATGCAGCCTGCCTGGGTAGCTGTGCTTATATAAGTGAAAAAAACCACTATGCTATGACATGAGTTTGGTGACTATCTAAGTAGTCCCAGGGCAGCCATAAGGGCACTGGGATAAGATGGACTAAGAACCAGCAGACTGAGAGCTTAAGTTCTAATTCTGTTGCATTAGACTTATGGGACTTTGGGCAAGTCAAATAATTTCTCCAAATCTCATTTGTCTTCATTGTATAGAATGAGTAAAATCTCAGTAGAACTTTTAAATTAGTGTAAATTAATGTGCTGGAAAGAGTTGCATAAGTTTTTCAGTGCTACACAAATGTGAAGGATTTTAGTGCAGACTCTAAAGCCAGTTGTCCATCTAAGTTAAAATCCTGACCTAACTTGGATAAGTTGCTTACTATTTCTATGATCCACTTCATCTGTAAAGTGAGAGTATTAAGATATGTTCAGCATCACAGACTTGAAATCTCTGGATTGGATTATGTTTTGGATGCAAATTTTTTCAAATATTATGAAGGTAGTAAAGTGTACAAACCATCTAATACCTAAAACCTTCTGAAGGTTCTGGGACAACACCATGTAATTAAACACATTAATGTTTTATTTTTCAATGAAACTTGACTATTCGTAAGTGGGATGAATAAAGACCATGAATAGCATCACATCAGGTTTGATAAGGTTTTGCTGTCAAAAAAGTTTGTACCAAACTTGCCTTTTTTTTTTTTTTTTTTTTTTTTGAGATGGAGTCTCACTCTGTTGCCAGGCTGGAGTGCAGTGGTGCGATCTCGGCTCACTGCAATCTCTGCCTCCTGGGTTCAAGCGAGTCTCCTGCCTCAGCCTCCTGAGTAGCTGGGATTACAGGTGTGCACCACCACACCCAGCTAATTTTTGTATTTTTCGTAGAGATGGGGTTTCACCATGTGGGCCCAGATGGTCTCGATTTCCTGACGTCATGATACACTCGCCTTGGCCTCCCAAAGTGCTGGGATTACAGGCGTAAGCCACAGAGCTTTTTGGACTATGGAATTGTAAATAATGGATTATACACCTGTACTGCCTGCCATTTAGTTTAGGCATGGGGATAAAATAAGTTAATATGTGTAAACTGCTTAGACAAATCCCTGGCAAAGAGTAATTATTGAATAAATATTAGATATTATTACTTTTATTACCTTAAAGAGTACAACCAAGAGAGAATGAGGCTTAACAGGTCCTAATGGACATTTCCCAGATTTGTATTAATTAGTGAACTAATAGAGTTGCCAGAGGGGTAATCTCTTATCCCTTGGCTGATGAGAAAATATATTTCTAGTCTGAGCTGTAGTCAGCACATAAAGGAACAACATTGTGCTTTGAGGACAAGTGTGTGTGCAAGTCAGAGAGAGGGAGAGAGAGAGAGAGAGAGGGGAGATTACAGGCCCAGTGTTCTGTGCACCACAGCAAAATACTGACAGTTTGCAAATGCGAAGTATTTTCAATTTCTTCTCATGACTTTTCTAAATATTATCATTTGAGCTTAAATTACTTTTATAATGACAAAAAAAAAGTACATCTTCTTTCAAGCCCTCTCCTGTTTTCCTCTCCTTAGAGAATTGGTTCCCAGATTCAGGCTCCCTTTTACTAGCAACCATCAAGTGACTAGCTTTTATTGATTGCCTACAATATGCCAGACACTGCAGAAAGTGCTAAGAAGTAAAAGGAAAAACCAGACACGTATGAAAAATCTTCAGCAAATCACTTCCCATTTGTGTAGCAACTTATAGTTCTTACCATGCTTCAACATAAATTCTCTCAATTGGTCTTTCTCTCTAGATTAGGGAGAGTATATATTTTGGTCAACATTTTATCAATGAAGAAACTTAGCCAAGGTCACTTAATCTATTAGCAATGAGGTTAAACTCAACTTCTGAATCACATGAGTGGTATAACAGCATAAATCAGTATTCCTAAGAACTTGAAAATTAGTGACACTTTGAGAAGGTAATACTGGAAAATCAGGTAGTAAATTACTGTGGCCAACTATAAGTAAAATCTTCACCTTGGCAACAAGTGGTAATGGAGGCTAAAAGTTTGGGGGCCACCAAATCAGACCTTTAAAGAGTAACCTCAAAGTAGTTCAGTTTCTAAAGCTGGATATTGATGAACCTAAGAAAGAAAGCTTCAACAAAAGTCAGATGTTTGGAAGAGAGTACTGGAAACAGAAGGAAGGAAAGTGGATGTGGTCTTTATGTATTCAGCACAATCAAAGGGGCAAAGCTGCGAAGAGGCACCATTTCACGTTAGGGACATCAATAAGAACAAAGTCCCTTTGTTCAGAGTCTATACTCACAGGTAACCTTCAGGTTATTTTTAACTTCCCAACGAATCAGGGTATGGGCTGATATGTTCCTAGCAACAACATTAAGTGCTTAATTTTTTTGTCGTTTTGTTTCTTTTGACTTTTGTTAGAATTTGTCCCTAAGTGCCTGACTGGCTTTAACTGCACTGCCAGAGACAAATTTGGAAACCAACAAAGCAAAGATTAGTTCTTGATCCAACCAAGGTTCTATTATCTTAGACCCTGTCCAAGCATTTTGTCCACCTTCTTGATGACATCTCCACTTCTCCATGCTCTGTGCTTCATGCTGAGAGCACAAAGTTGTTCCTACAAGTCATTCAAGTCAATGGCCCTGTTTCTTCATACTAGATCTTCCAATCTCACACAGCTTTTTCTGTGCAAAAGGGGCTGGGCCTGCCTGCCCTTGTTAAAAGGAAGGGAATCATTCAGCATTTTGTTCTGCATTCTTCTACCCCAGATAACCCTCTCTAATTTGAGGTTGCCTGGAAATCTGGAAATCCTTATTCTTATCAGGAGAATTTCCATTGCTAAAGGGGAGGGTGCACTAGGCCACATCCTGTGTTCTGGGAGAGGCTCAAGAGTCAGTAGAAATACTTTACACTCAAACAAATTCAGGGGCTTTCTTAAGTGGATTCAAAAAACAGGCTAGGACAACAGGCTCACTTTAATTTTTCCTGTTTTTTTTTTTTTTTTTTGTTGTTGTTGTTGTTGTTGTTGTTTTCCTCCTTTGCTTTGCAGAAGTCCCATTGCCCCAGGCTCCACAGTGGACAAATTTTCCATTTGCAAAGTTCTTCCCATGGACTAGCAAAACTCACTGCCTGGCTCCTGACTTGAAAGTCTTTGGAGCCTCAGGTGATCAAACTAAGACTTTCTAGACTTAGAGCCCTCAGTATCTATACAGCACAGCCGCGGGGGCCTGGGAGATATTTGCTTGTGTTTCAGAATGTATAGAGGTAGACTGCACTCAGGGGATTTGTTCATTTTAGCAGACTTGGCAGAACTTCCCTGCATGACCTAAATAGAATATCTTCCTCTACATAAAGCATGCATCAGGGTATTTCCTGATTTATTCATGAAAGGTTTGCTTTACAAAGGCCTCAGGAACTGTGCAATCTCAAAATACATGATACATAGGCCTGGATACTAGAGTGGCATTTGTAAAAATTGCTGTGATAGATGGGCTGTGCAGTATGGCTGCAGAGTTGGATTAATTTAAATACCCACGGTTGGGGGTTGCTCTTTTAGAGGAAATGAGACCCAATCTGCAGATTGTTGCCAATAATATAGAGAAGTCTTCTCTCTCTGCAATGAATAATTGATCAAGGAATGGAAAAAGAAGTGAATACAATTCATGTGCACTTTGTGGGGACATGGGACCTCTACCTGCTAATCATTCATTGGCTCATTCATTCATTCCCAGCTAGAGGATTAACCTGGCAGCAGCTGATATGATGAGTTCTGTTGAGAGTACATAGAAATAGGTATATATGGGCTCCTCAGGACAGTAGGATATAATATTTGGAATCCAACCAGTCTTGGAATCTGGGGTTCTCTTTTTACCGTGGGAATGGGAGGTATCAATCTCTCACCTAAGAGAGAAACAAAGAATGATTTCTCCTATTCAAAGCTAGGTATTTTCATGTGAGTCCACTGTATGCTTTCTAATCATGGGTGCATCTAATGCTTCTGTATTTTCATGCTGGAGTATTTTTAACAGCACAGCAGATGGACCTTGGTTGTTTGCAAAGAAGTTTTATTTTGGAGCTTGTGAAGAGATTGGGGTTAATGTACAATAAAGTGAAAGTGACGTTTGTAAAGACGGTGAGAGCAGAATGCCAGGATCCATTACCCTGATAACCCCACAAACAGACCGGCAGCCTCCATCGGCGAACTGCTGCTCAAATCCCATCAGCATTACTTGCAGGATGCATCACCACTTTGTGGCAAATTTCCAGAGGTTTTCAGATGCCAAGGAACTCATCCTAACTAGGACAAGGAGACTTTGTTTTACAAACTTTGCTTTGGGGCATAGAAGTTTGGGGAGATGCAGACCCAGTTCCTTCTCGTTTTGTGATCATGGACATTCATTGGCAGTGATGCGAAGAAATATCTAAGTGCAGGCTCTTGAATCTGATACCCCAGGGCTAAAGCGTCACAATGAGGAGGTCTGATGGTAGTAAGCAGTGTAGTGAGTATGGGCTGAGCCACATGGGGATGGTGTTTCTTTTCAGAGCGAGATGGACATCACCAGGACAATTTGGATTCCTGATGGGAAGCTTAAAGGGCTTTCTGGGAAGGATCTTCCAAGAAGGGAAACCATCCAGAGGATCGTATTTGAATGAATTAACCTTCTGTGATTTCCCATGACCCAGAGGATTAAGTCCAAATCCTCAGTACAGATTCTAGTTCCTTCACCATCTGGCCCCTGACTAACCTTGGGTCTTTCCATTGTTCCCAAACATGTGTTCTAACCCTTCCAAACTGTCATTTATTCCCTGATGGTAATAGTCAACATTTATCCAGGCCTTTAGAATGCCAGGAACAGGGCTAAAAGCTTTATGCATTTCATCATTTAATCTTCAGAGCAATCTCTGAGGTAGATACTATTATGGCCCTCAGTTTGCAGATGAGGAAACAAGAGCATAGAGGATATAAAACTGCATCACAACAGTATTAGGAAGGCTGAGATTAGAAGGCAGTGCAACCCCATGGCCAGGCCTTAACCATGTCATCACTGTCTTACCTCCTTGTCTGGATGAGAAACACCTTGCACACATTGCTTGAAAAAGCATAGGATTAATTGGCCTTTCTCTTTATTTGCCTGGTTTAAAAAACATATCTTTGTTCATCAAGACCTTCAAGATTAAATATCCCCTTTTCTGGATGCCATTCTGGCACCTCTAGGCACAGTTAGTGGTTTTCTCCTTGGAGTTCCCACATCCCTTGTGTGAATCCACAGCACACACTGTATTGCAATGCAGTGACCTCCTTCCATCGTGTATTCATTCTGTGCCTGGCTGGCTCTGTGGGAAGACTCCTCAGATCTTTCTCTTGGATGAAACAAAGCTCTAGGAGAGTGAACAGCAAGCCAGGAGCAGCCAGCTCCATGAATCCAGGGGTAGCTCAGGCTTTGGGTGATGAGTGTACCCAAATGCCACGTGGCATTTCATGAGTGCCTGCCACATTCTAGCCTTTATCATTAACCACACCCCACGGTGGTTTTCTTCAACATGTGAGGCAGCGCCTGCATGTCTGATAACCCAGCTTCTTTCTGGAAAGGATTTCCTTTAGCCTGGGTGCATAGCTGGCCCTGCAAGGGTTAACCATGAGGCATCCCAGATCAGTAGAACATGAGGTTTCCATTAACTGGTGGTATGCGGACCAGTGGCACGAGCATGGATTATTTGGTAATAAAAACACACTGTGCAGAATTTATGTCAGAGGTTCACTTCTCTCTTTCCCTGTCTCCTGTCTCAGCATAGAGAAACTAGGCCCTCGTTGCTCTGGCACTGTATTGTAGCAAAAGTTGGTATTAGACTTTCCTCCCAACTTCCGTGAATCCTACTGGGTGTGCTCATCTTGTCTCCAAAATGACACATGGAAAGAAAGGGTGCCAGAGGAATTCATTCCTTCTCCAAAGATGAATCCAAAAAGAACCAGTTGGTATACAGAGTAAGAAAGTGTGAAGGAGACAGAAAAAAGAAAGGGTCAGGGGAAAGAGAATTAGGGAGAATAGGAAGGAGGGAGTGTGAGAAAGACAGCAGAGAATGAGTGCATTTAGGAGAAGACAGTTGAAAGAAACAGTGGGGGATTCTGAAACCAGTTATTTGGGAAGAAAGGAAATTTACATCTATAAAGAATTCAGTATGTGGTAGGCAATGTACATCTTTATACATTATTTCATGAAAGCTTACACACTTCCACTAACTTGTCATGCAAGTCATACAGCTAAGGCCACAGGTTTCCACCAAGGTCTCTCTGGCTCTAAATATTCTCACCTCCCTTTTTTTAATTATGGGGTTGCCCAGCTACACAAAAGAGAGATTAGCCTCCCATTTTCAGTTTCAGGTGAGAAGAAATTCCTTGATGATTTCCCTTCCTTGGAAACAGAAGATAGACCAATCACTAGAACACAGTGCCCTGGGGATCTCTCAAAAGCTCTGCCCCATGATTCACTACTCTAGGAAGGTGGGAAGCTTTCTAAACAGAGGCCACTCTGGAGTTCAGAAACTCTTATTCAGATCGCTGTTATTTCCTAAGCACTTACTATTTGTCAGGTCCTGTGATGTTGACAATGAAGAAATGATAAGTAGAACATCATCTTTCTTGCAGAATTCACAGTCTCCTTAGGGTGACTGAAGGATACATAAGCAAAGGTTTCCAAATGCTATGATGGTGGTATGTACAAAGGCCCAAAGCAAAAAGACAGATCCAAGTTAGCAGGGGGGAGTATGTGGAAAAGTGGGACAAGGCAGAATAAGGAAGCCATGTGCAAAGTCTCGAGAGCGCAAGGCACATATGGATAATAATATGGACAATAGGAAGTAGTTAGTTGTGGGTGAATAATGGTTCTCCACTCTAGCTGCACATTAGAATCACAGGAGGAGATTTAAAACACACAGGTGGCAGAGATCCACCCCTCAAAATCTCCAGAGGGACTGTCTGAGTATCAACACATATTTTTTAAAAAAATTTCCAAGAGAAGCTTGAGAACAACTGGTATACTACTCAGGTTACATCTAGGCTAGAGTGAGAGATGAGTATGGAGCCTAAGGAAGGACTCAGAGATGAAAGGCCTTGGATGCCACTCCAAGCAGTTTGAGCTTCCCCTGTGGACGTGCAAGATTTTTAAACAGGGAAGTGACCTTACATATAGGAAATGAGTCAGCACAATGGAAAAGCTTTGGTTGGCTGAGCCTCAGGGGAAATTCTGGCTTCATCTTCTCCAGCCTGACCACCTGCACTTACTAAGGCACAATTGCTTTAACTCTTCCTTTGGTAGATACAGCCAGAAGCCTTAGGTCACACTGGGAAACCAGTGTCCTGGCAGTCAGGTGACCCTGGTTCTGATCTACCTGCAGGTACAGACTTGCTGAGGGACCTTGGCCAAATCTTTCCTGGGCTATGGTCTTCAGCTCCCCACCCCAAACAATGAGGTGATTAAACGAATCTGTGCTTCTCCATGAGGCTGGCAGTATCTGATTGCTCTGATTTGCTTTTAGCCAAAATGTTCTCTGGACTTTTACATTTAATATAGCAATAAAGGTGATTTCTGTTAATCAAACGGACCTTGGTTAGGAGATGTAGGGGAAAGATGAGCCAGGAATTTCAAATGGTTAGTACTTTCTCGTTTCGTTGGGTCTCTGACCAGATGTCAGTTGTCTTCCTGATATATGCCATCTGTAGGGGCACTGCTTAGGTGAGCATGCTCCTCAAATAGTCCACCTCTCCTTCATCAGGATCTTCGGGAGTCAATGACCTAATCTTTTCTGTTGAGATGGAAAAGAATCCAGATTTGGAGATGCCCTGTTCATCCCAGCTGGCCTTGAACTAAGAGTAGCATTACCTTGAAAAACATCCCTAACAGGCCTCCCTGTCTAAGGCATGACCTGCCCCAATCCACTCACGTTGAACCTAGGAGAACCTTTCAAAAGTTGCTGTGATGCACCTTCAATGGTCCCTCATTTCCCTGTATAAAGCCCAATTTCTCAGACCTAAAACAACCCTCCCTGCATCTGATTCTTCAGCCTTACCTCCTAATAGGACTTTGCAGTGTCCTGAACCCCAGGAATTTAGAATTGCTCACTTTTTTCACAGATAGGCAAGTCCTTTTATGCTTACAATTCTGGATGCATATAGTTTCCCTCACCTTGCTTACCTGGGAAACTTTTACTCATTCATAGGCCCAGCTAAAATTTTACTTCATTCATTGAGAACCTAACCTCTGTTCCAGGAAAAATGCCAGATGCTTTGAGGATGAATAAAACAAAATCCTTTAGCAATGGCTCTGCCCTCTGTACCCTCTGCACTTTCTCCTGACTTTGTCACTTTGTGGTGATTATCCATTTACATTTCTGGCTCTCTCTCTGGATTGTAGACTCTTAACAGCCAGAACACCTCTCATTTATATCTGTGTTCATAGCATTGAGCATTGGGCTTGGCAAAGAGTAGGGACTGAGTGGATATTTGATGGATAAATGAATAAAGGCATGAATGATTAATTTATTTCATAAATGAATGAGTATATAAATGTACCAAGTAGAGTGAGGACTGCTTTAACTCTTGGGACCACCACAGGTGGTAACAAGGAAGAGACCCCTTACATCCCTTAGTCTGGACTAGTAGAGCCTGCAATAGGCCTTCAAAGATCACTGCCACCTTACAGATGAGAAATTGAGACCAGACAAGGGAAAGGGCTTCACTAGATGGTCAAATGACTGGCAGATGATCCTCAGCTTTTCCCACACTGCCAGAATAGGCAGCCCCTTCTGAGCGTGTAACTCTGTTATCCTAGCATTATGGATTCATTTAACTCCACTCTCTCAAACAGTGTGCAGCCTGGCATCATTGTCTTGGAATCTGATCACTGGTTTGGTTGCCTTCTTCCTCTGTCTATTTGATATGGCCAGCCAGGGAGACAGCGCTGACAAGGCAGTCTTAAACCCTACACTGACAGAAATCAGGTGTCCTTGCTTCATAAAAGAAACATTAACTGATCCAATGGAAGCTGGAAGCAGAAGTGCTGACAAAGATGTAACTCCCAAGGATTCTATGGGGCAAGGAGAAAGCATCATTCTCTCCTGATTTAGAGCCATTATGGGGTTTATAGACAAGACAGAGAAGAATGAGAGAAGCCAGGGCAGAAGGCCACCAGGGTGGAGGTCTCGGCAGCTCAGCTGAAGGGAACAAGGGAGGCAGAATGATAAGAAGGGCCAATGTCTCCTTCTCTCTAAGCCCATGGCACTGTCCAAGTCCTTACTCCCTCTCTCCTGGACCAAAGCATCCCCTTTAGCTCTCCTACTATCTTTATAGTCTTCAGCCTCAATTTGTCACCAGTCCCGTCTCTACACTGAAGTCTGATGGTCTTTCTAAAACACCTGTGCATAATTTAGATGTCCCTGATTAGAATCCTTTAGTGGCTCCCAGTTACTCTGTATAGAATCCAAGCACCTCAGATGACATACAAGAGCACCCTAAACCCCTTCCTGCTGTCCCTCAAGAGGGAATTCAGTCTTTACTCACCATGTGAGTCAGAGACCCTCTGGCAAAGGAAAGATTCAAGAGACAGCGGTGGGGTGGTTGATGGCAGGAGCAAGCCCTCTTCCTAGAAGAATCATCTTCCTTCCTATTCCCACACATTTCCCCCAGATTCCTCTCATGAGAAAGCTCTAGTAGCACATGGGGACTGAGACACTCTATCTTGTGCTTTGGATTTAGGGATGAATCGGGTGCAGCCCCTGCCCTCAAGGAATGCACAGTATGATGTAAAAAAAAGTAGTAACAGTTATCACAAAGTGATATGGTTTGGCTGTGTCCCCACTCAAATCTCACCTTGAATTGTAATAATCCTCACATGTCAAGGATAGGGCCAGGTGGAGATAATTGAATCATGGAGGCCGTTTCCCCCATACTGTTTTCGTGGTAGTGAATAAGTCTCACGAGATCTGATGGTTTTATAAAGGACAGTTCCCCTGCACACTTTCTCTTGCCTGCCACCATGTAGGATGTGACTTTGCTCCTCTTTCACCTTCTGCCATGATTATGAGGCCTCCCTAGCCACATGGAACTGTAAGTCCATTAACCCTCTTTTTCTTTATAAATTATCCAGTCTCGAGTATGTCTTTATTAGCAGTGTGAGGATGGACTAATACATAAGGCCATCCTAGAAGTGTGCCCAAAGTGCTCTGGGTTGGGGCAGGGGCAGAGATTCTAACTGAATGTGGAGGAACTCAGGATATCTGGGCTAGCCCTCAGGTGATGATTAGGCATTTCTCAGGAGGAAAACAAGAGAAGGAGTTAAAAACTTTCTCTGTGTTATAAACCATGTGCAAAGATGCATAGAAGACACAGGTGTGGAACATTTAGAATACAAGGCATAATTGAATAGAGAGCAGGTGTCACAAGGTAAGGGATATCAGTGGCTGCAGGACCTCATGTGGTGTCGTCAGATCTTTCTCTTTCTTGCTCCATCTCCCTTGTCTTCTCTTCCCTGATGTTGGTCTCATTTTCCCTCTGATGGAGGAGCATCTTCCTTGTGAAGTGGGTAGGAGAAGAAGGTGGCATGTGTAGACGCAACTTTAGGCTTACATCATCACAGCTGAAGGGACTCAGAGGAAGGAGTTGTTTTCTCACTGTTTGCCTTAGTTCTGGCTGCTGTAACAAAGTACCAAGGACGGGGTGCCTTAAATGACAGACATTTATTTCTCACAGTTCTGGAGTCTGGGAAGACTGAGATCAGGGTGCCAGCATGGTCTGGTTCTGGTGAGGGCCCTCTTCCCAGTTGCAGATTGCTAACTTCTCCTTGTATCTTCATGTGGTAGAAACAGCAGGCAAGCTCTCTGGTCTCTCCTATAAGGGCACTAATACCATCTGGAGGGCTCCACGCTCATGACCTGACTGTCTCTTGCGGACCCCTAGTACAATTACCATTACATTGAGGGTTAGATTTCATCATCAGAATCTGAGGTAGGGGGACACAGACATTCAGTACCTAACACTGCTTCAGGGTATACTAATCCCGGGGAAGGGCTCGAGTTGGCCTGCTTGTCACATGAATGCCTCCAGGACTAACTCCTGCTCACCCCTGTGGAGTACATGCTTGAGCAGACCTGGGTAACGTGACTAAGGTAAGGCTCTAGGATTGCTGATCTCTCCAACACCACACAGTCAGAGTCAAGGAGTAGTTCCTCAAAGGAAGATGGATTGCTGTTACCAGAAGATGCGAAATGGTTTTGGAGAAACAAAACTGTAGATGTCCACTTCATTTTTGGGCTTTCCTCCTTCAGGGATACCTTGGATGATTCTCTGGGAATACCATGGACTTCCTGACCTTTTCTTTATCCAGGGGACTTGCACATAGCATCTTCTCAATGAATGTTTATTAATAATTGTTTTGGTATATCTAACAGTAAAGATAGACATTAAAGAAAAAGAATAATAATGTGCAAAGCTGAAAATTCAAACACTTTAGCAGCTTTGAAACAACTCATTTGGAAGAAATGTCTTGCTGCCCTTGGTGAGTCTGAAGAAAGAATAAGAAGACACTCAAAGAGCATGTGGAGTGTGTGCAGCTGCGTGTGCACCAGGAAGCAGAGCTTAGCTGAAGAGCTGCAGTCAGCATCCGAGATAGGAGAAGCCTGTCCTGGCTTTGATGCTGCAGGGGATAATGGAGCCACAGTGCAAGCACAGGGCCTTTTATTGATGGGGTAAAAGGAGCCAGCTGGGGTTTGTCTATAGCTGAGCTTCTGATTCTGTCCCATACTTCTGAAAAATACCCTCTTTGTTCCTTTGCTGCAGGTGGCACCTGTCATTACAGGGCATGTAAATAGAATAGGCAGCCCTGGGCTACTTAAGAGATGCCCCTTCCTTAAATGAGTCTCAAACAGCTGAGTTCGTCTCCCTTGCTCGGTCCCTTTCTCTCAATCAGAGGATTCAGCTGAACAAGGAGGATGATGGTGGCCACAGAACTCTGTGTTCCAATAAAGGGCCACTAACTTTTGTTACAAGATGACAGTCTCAACTTTGCTACAGCCTCCTCTCCCATACCAAATCTCTAAACGTTATAGAAAAAATATAAAAGAAAAAAATTCCAAATTGAGTTCCTAAACCAAGAAGTGAGGCCCCAGATCGGTTCAAAAGCAACAAAGAATTCTTTAAAAGCAGAAGGCAGGTGAGATTGGTGTGAAAGGCAAACTATAACCCAAAAGGCACCGAGGAAGTTCTATTGAAAAAGTTTACTTGCCCAGAAAGAGCAGATACAGAGAAGAGGAGGAGATCCAGAGGTGACTGAGCTGATGCAATGGGGTTGCACCATTCTGACTCCATTCTTCCCCCTAGGGCAGCTGGCTACTACAGGGGTGCTTGTCTCCAGGCGCAGTGATTTTTCAGGAATTTGGATTAGGGAGATAAGGCAAGACCATAGGGGGCTGGTAACACCCAGAAGAAAGGAAAGCATCCACAGTTGGCACACAAGTCACCATACAAAGCTATTCAAATGCAGGTCCTACCACTTCTCAGACCGCAGTGAAAAGAGTGAGTACAATCTAGGAAGCGTGCACACTGCTCCTCTCAAACAGGCTGCAGGAACAAATAGAGCAGGGCCAAACAGAGAAACTCAGCTGCAAAGGTGGATACACAACCCACCCTCACCAAATAATTTGAAGAAAGCCAACACTATGAAAAAGACATAGCAGACTCAAATTCACAACCTCTACCTGGTGAATCAGAGGGGTGCGAGGAAGCAGAACATGTCTCTAGGATAAATGAAGTTAAAATCACACAGTTAAAGCTAAAAGGATTTGTAGTGATAAAACATCAACTAGAACTCATTCATTACAAATTCAGTTGATGAATGTAAAGAAAAACATCCAACAGACCACTTGTGTGGTAGAATGGACACAGGTGACAAGGGAACAGTGGGCTAGAAGATTGAGGCCAGGAATTCTCATAGAATGTGGCAGAAATGAAAAGATTAGGATAGCTAAAGAAAGGTTAAGAATTACAGAAAACAAATTCCACATTTTAACATCCGTCTACTAGGTGTTCCAGAAGAAATGAATCTTTAAATAAATAATAAAAGTTCCCAGAACTAAGGAAAAACATTTCATAGATTGGAAATACTCAGCAAGAATTGAAAAACAAAATCTGCACATAGAAATTTCAGGATCCCAATGGGGAGAGAAAGTCAGAAAATCATCCAGACAAAAGAAAATTCACCTACAAAGGAAGAAGAGTCAGATTATCATCAGCCATTGCTTCAGCTATATGAAAAATGAAAAGCTCTAGATGTAAATTACTTCAAGCCAAGAGTTCTATGACCAGCCAAAATTTCACTGGTGATTAAAGACAAAAAGATGATATTTCTAGAGATACATGACCTCAGAAAATGTATAACCCACATTATCTGAAAGAAAAAAATAACTAGAGGATATTCTACAGGAAGGAGAAAAATTCAGGAAGTAGAAGGTGAGATTCATGAAGCAATGATGAGTACAAGAAATAAGAAATTATTGTTTCAGGCCAAGTGCGGTGGCTAACGCCTGTAATCCCAGCTCTTTGGGAGGCTGAGGCGGGCGGATCACTTGAGGTCAGGAGTTTGAGACCAGCCTGGCCAACATGGTGAAACCCCGTCTCTACTAAAAATACAAAAACTAGCCAGGTGTAGTGCCGCATGCCTGTAATCCCAGCTACTCAGGAGGCTGAGCCAGGAGAATTGCTTGAACCCAGGAGGTGGAGTTTGTACTGAGCTGAGATTGCACCACTGCACTCCATTCTGGCGATGGTATGAGACTGTCTCAAAACAAAACAAAACAAACAAACAAAAAAACCAAATGAGATTATTGTTTCAGTGTAGACTATAGGTTGGTATATGAATTGAAGAATTGAGAGGCAGAGCAGAATGTAAAAATATATTAATGTTTGTTTTGTTTGCAGAAAAGCAGAATATAGATATTCATATAGTAGTTCTTACTTAGAAAAACATGTTAAAATATGTTTAAATAGATGTTAAAAATTTCATAATACAAAACTAGACAGAGGCATCACAAGAAAACTATAGATCAATGTTCCTCACAAATATGAATGCAAAAATTTTCAAAAAATCCCCCAAAGGATAGCAAACTGAATCCAGTAAGACATATAAAGAATTATACACCCTGACCAAGTGGTATTTATCCTAACAATGCAAGGTGGGTTTATATCCAAATATCAACTTAATGGACCACATTAATAAAACAATGAAAAAAATTACATGACAAATCAACACATGCAAAAAAGCATTTGACAAAATCTAACACCCTTTCATGATAAAAAGCACTAAAAAAATAGAAAGGGATGTTCTCAATCAGATCAAGAGTATCTATGAAAAGCCAACAGCTAACATCCTACTTAATAGTGAGAGACTCAATTTTTTATACCTAAGATCAGGAACAACACAAAAATGTCTGCTCTTGCCACTTGTGTTCAGTAATGTACAGAAGGTTCTAGCCAGGACAACTAGGCAAGCAAAAGAAAAAATGGCATATGATTGGAAAGAAAGAAGTCAGACTATGTCTATTATCGATGATAAGATCTTGCATATAAAAAAATCCTGAGGAATCCACTAAACAAAACTGTTAGAACTGATTAGAATTTTGACAAAGTGGCAGGATATAAGATCAACATAGAAACATTATATTTCTATAACTAGTAAACTAAGCTGAAAATAAAAATAAGAAAATTATTTCATTTACAATAGCGTAAATAATACAGTACTTGGGAATAAATTTAGTAATGGAAATGTAAGACACACTGGAAAGCTAAAAAACATTATTGAAAGAAATTAAAGAAAATCTACATAGATACCCAATTTTT
Organism: Hylobates moloch; assembly: GCF_009828535.3. Taxonomy (NCBI): domain Eukaryota; kingdom Metazoa; phylum Chordata; class Mammalia; order Primates; family Hylobatidae; genus Hylobates; species Hylobates moloch. The sequence goes on from NW_026652285.1 coordinate 78,600,591, forward strand.
ATGAATTGGAAATATTAACATCATTAGGATGGCAATACTTTCCAAATTGATCTACAGATTCAAAACCATCCCTTTCCAAATATTAGTGAACTAATAAATAAAAAAGTTGATCCTAAAGTTCATATGGAAATATAAGGAATTCAGAATAGTGAGAACAATCTCGGAAATGAGCAAAGTTAGAGGACTCACACTTTGCGGTCTCAGAACTTACTAAACAGTTACGGTAATCAAGACAGTGTGGTATTGGCACAAGGATGGGCATAAATCAATGGAATAAAATTGAGAGGCCAAACCCTAACATTTATGGCCAGTTGATTTTCAACGGAAGAGTAGAGGACAATTCAATAGCAAAAGAATGGCCTTTTTATTAAATGGTTCTTAGAAAACTGGATATCCATATGCAAAAAAATTGTAGATGCCCTACATTAAACAATATACAAAAATGAACTCAAAGTGGATCAAAGACCTAAATGTTAAGAACTAAAACTATAAAACTCCTGGAAGAAAGCAGGAATAAATCTCCATGACCTTAGTTTAGGCAATAATTTCTTAGCTATAATATCAAAAGCACAATCAATAAAGAAGACAATTGATAAGGCGGGAACTTCATTAGATTTTAAAATTTGTGCTTCAGTACACTTTTACACTGTTGGTGGGTGTGTAAATTAGTTTAACTATTGTGGAAGACAGTGTGGCAATTTCTAAAAGACCTATTGGCAGAAATACCATTTGACCTAGAATTCTATTACTGGGTATATACCCAAAGGAATATACATCATTCTATTATAAAAACACATGCATGCATATGTTCACTGCAGCACTATTCACAGTAGCAAAGACACAGAATCAACCTAAATGTCCATCAATAACAGACTGGATAAAGAAAACGTGGTACATATACAACATGGACTACTATGAAGCCATAAAAAGGAACGCGATCACGTCCTTTGCAGATACATGGATGGAGGTGGGAGCCATTATCCTCAGCAAACAAAGGCAGGAACAGACAACCAAACACCACATGTTCTCACTTACAAGTGGGAGATGGATTATAAGAACACATGGACACTTGAAGCAGGGGAACAACACACACTGGGGCCTGTGGAGGTGGGAGTGATGGGAGAGCATCAGGAAGAATAGCTAATGGTTGCTGGTGTTAATACCTTGGCGATCGGATAATCTGTACAGCAAACCACCTTGGCACACGCTTATCTCTGTAACAAACCTATGAAACAGGAAAGGTTTCCTTGTCCCCTCACAGGGCGTGCGGTGGGGGTGTGGCTCGCTTCTTCAGTGCCCTGTTGCTCAAACCTCTAGTGGAGCATACAGACAGGCAGGCTGTGGGGCTGTGACCCCACAGCAGTGTCTAGGGGTGAATGTTGACAGCTGAAGCCCCAGTGGGCATGCATTACAGCGTGCTCTTTTAGTTTAGCCCTCCATAGGTGGCTTGTGTTACTCAGCTCAATTAGACCCTCTACCTTGTTGCAAGCACAGAGGGCTTTCTGTATCCTGAGTTCTTGCCTTGCTGTACCAGAAGAATAGGCTCACAAGTGGGCTTGGAGAATGAGTGCAAGGTTTTATTGAGTGGAAGTAGCTCTCAGCAGATGGGGGAGCCAGAAGGGAAATGGTTTTCCCCCCGAGTCGGTCTGCTTGGTGGCCTGGGCTGGCGTGCCAGTGCCTGTCAGTGGTGCATTCCTCTCAACATCTAGCCACCCATGGGTTCATCTGCTGATGTGCTCCTCTCGATGTCCAGCTGCCTGTGTGTGCCTGCTAGGGTCTCGGGGGTTTTTATAGGCACAGGATGGGGGTGTGGCAGGCCAGGGTGGTCTTGGGAAATGCAACGTTTGGACAGGAAAACAAAAATGCCTGTCCTCACCCAAGTCCATGGGGGTGGAGCCCTAGCCAGGGACCACTCCCTCCTCTAAGCAGCACTTCCCTTCCCCGCTTCTGTATCATTTAAAGGACCATGCTCTTCCATTCTCAGCACTCCTGTATCACCTACATATCCTGCACATGTACCCCAGAACTTAAAAGTTGAAGAAAAAAAGCTGCTCTAAAATATTCCATCAAAAAAGTAAAGATAACCCACAGACATGAAGAAAATATTTGCAAATCATATATCTAATAAGGTATTTCTATCAGAATATATAAAATTTCTTACAACTAATTAAAAGACAACACAATTAAAAATGGGCAAAGGATTCCAATAGCCAATAAGCATATAATCTATCTTCTCCAAAGAATATATATTAATTGCCAATAAATACATGGAAAGATGTTCAGCATCATACGTCATTAGGGGAAATAAAATCTAAACCATAATGAGATACCACTTCACATGCCTCACAATACCTGTAACTTAAAAAAAAAGACAATAACAAGTATTGGTAAGAATGTGGCAGAATTGGAACCTTCATACATTGTTGATGGTAATGTGAAATGATAGAGCTGCTTTGAAAAGTTTGCCATTTCCTCAAAAGGTTAAACATAGTGTTACTGCATGACCCAGAAATTCTACTCCCAGGTTGGTACCCAAAACAAGTATAAATATATGTCTACACAAAGACTTTTACATGAATGTTCATAGCAGCATTATTCGTAATAACCAAAAAGTGAAACAATCCAATGTCTATCAATTGATGAATAGATAAAATGTGGTATATGTATACAATGGAATATATTTCAGTAATAAGAAGGAATGAGATAGCAAACTGGTATGTGCTACAACAATGGATGAATATCAAAATCAGCATGCTAAGTGAAAGCCAGTCACAAATGACCACATATTATATGATTCCATTAATATTAAATGTCCAGAATAGGTGAGTCTATAGAGAAAGACGGTAGGTTAGTGTTTGCCTGGAACTGGAGCAGGGGAAGGGTGGGGAGAGTAATGGAGAATAACTGTTATTTAGTATGTTTCTTTTTTATGGTAATAAAAATGTTTTAAAGTTAGATTACAGGGATGGTCATATAACTGTAAATATACTAAAAACTATTCAACTGTACACTTCAAATGGGTAAAATTTATGGCATTTATTGATAAATTATAAGGCTGTTAAAATGTAATGATAACTACTAGAAGACATAGATGAAAACCTTTCAAATAGAATCTATTTTTTTAAATTATACTTTAAGTTCTGGGATACATGTGTAGAACGTGCAGGTATGTTATGTAGATATGCATGTGCTATGGTGATTTGCTGCACCCATCAACCCATCATCTACATTAGGTATTTCTCCTAAGGCTATCCTTCCCCTACCCCTCAACCCCCGGCAGGCCCCAGTGTGTGATGTTTCCTTCCCTGTGTCCATGTGTTCTCACTGTTCAGCTCCCACTTATGAGTGAGAACATGTGGTGTTTGGTTTTCTATTCCTGTGTTAGTTTGCTGAGAATGATGGTTTCCAGCTTCATCTGTGTCTCTGCAAAGGACATGAACTCATCCTTTTCTATTGCTGCACAGTATTCCATGGTGTATATGTGCCACATTTTCTTTATCCAGTCTATCATTGATGGGCATTTGAGTTGGTTCCAAGACTTTGCTATTGCAAATAGTGCTGCAGTAAACATACATGTGCATGTATCTTTATAGTAGAATGATTTATAATCCTTTAGGTATATACCCAGTAATAGGGGTTATTGGGTCAAATGGTATTTCTGGTACTAGATCCTTGAGGAATCGTCACACTGTCTTCCACAATGGTTGAACTAACTTAAACTCCCACCAACAGTGTAAAAGAGTTCCTATTTCTCGACATCCTATCCAGCATCTGTTGTTTCCTGACTTTTAATGCTCGCCATTCTAACTGGTGGGAGATGGTATCTCATTGTCGTTTTGATTTGCATTTCTCTAATGACCAGTGATGATGGCTTTTTTTCATGTTTCTTGGCCGCATGTCTTTTTTTTTTTTTTTTTTTTTTTTTGAGATGGAGTGTCGCTCTATTGCCCAGGCAGTGGTGGGATCTTGGCCCACCACAACCTCCACCTCCTGATTTCAAGCAATTCTCTGCCTCAGTCTCTTGAGTAGCTGGGATTACAGGCACCTGCCACCACGCCTGGCTAATTTTTTGTATTTTTTTTAGTAGAGACAAGGTTTCACCATCCTGACCAGGCTTGTCTTGAACTCCTGACCTTGTGATCCACCTACCTCTGCCTTCCAAAGTGCTGGGATTACAGGCGTGAGCCACTGTGCCTGGCCAATGTCTTCTTTTGAGAAGTGTCCATTCACATCCTTTGCCCACTTTTTGATGGGGTTGGTTTTGTTGTTGTTGCTGCTGTTGTTGTTTTGTGAGACGGAGTCTCGCTCTGTCGCCCAGGCTGCAGCGCAGTGGCGGGATCTCAGTTCACTGCAAGCTCCACCTCCTGGGTTCACGCCATTCTCCTGCCTCAGCCTCCCAAGTAGCTGGAACTAAAGGCGTTCGCCACCACGCCCGGCTAATTTTTTGTATTTTTAGTAGAGACGGGGTTTCACCGTGTTAGCCAGGATGGTTTCGATTTCCTGACCTAGTGATCCACCCGCCTCTGCCTCCCAAAGTGCTGGGATTACAGGCGTGAGCCAATGCACCCGGCCTGTTTTTTTTTTCTTGTAAATTTCATTAAGTTCCTTGTAGATTGTGGATATTAGCCCTTTGTCAGATGGATAGTTTGCAAAAATTTTCTCCCATTCTGTAGGTTGCCTGTTAACTCTGATGATAGTTTCTTTCACTGTGCAGAAGCTCTTTAATTTAATTAGATCTCATTTGTCAATTTTGGCTTTTGTTGCCATTGCTTTTGGTGTTTTAGTCACAGAGACTTCATAACTAATAATCTAGTTTTTAGAAAGAAAACTCAATAAAGACAAGAGAAGGCATAAGTTGGAGGGAGAGAGAAGCAATCAGAAATCATGGTAAATTGAAAACACAAACTGTGATGCAGCAATAAACCCAAACATGGTAAGCACCATCAATATAAATGGGTTAAACTCACCTATACAAAACAGACTCTCAGATTGTATTTTAAAAATCGAATCATTTGCTATTTTCAAGTGACAGAACAATCTTTTCACTAAAATAAAAGAGTGAAAATACTTGGTTATAAATGGTTAGCAAACATAAAGCAGACATAACTGTATTAATATCGTATAAAATAAGAGGTATCATTTCACCCCAGATAGGGTGGCTATTACCAAAAAGACAAAAATTAGCAAATGCTGCTGAGGATACAGAGGAAAGGGAACTCCTATACACTCTTGGTGGGAATGTTAACTAGCATAGCCACTATGGATAGCAGTATGAAGGTTCCACAAAAAACTACAAATAGAACGACTTATGATCCAGCAATCCCACTGCCAGGCGTTATCCAAAGGAAAGGAAATTTGTATACTGAAGAGATATCTGTGCTCCATGTTTCTTGCAGCACTATTCACAATAGCCAAGATATGGAATCAACCTAGGTGTCCAACATCAGATGAATGGATAAAGGAAATGTGCTGTATATACAATGGAATACTATTTAGCCACAAAAGAGAATGAAATCCTGTCATTCATGGCAACACTTTTGAAAGTGAGGACACGATAGTAAATGAAATAAGCTAGGAACAGAAAGTTAAATACCACATGTTCTCACTCATATGTAGAAGCCAAAGAAATTAACCTCATAGAAGTAAGAAGTAAAATAGAAGATACTAGAGGCTAGGAACGGTAGGGGAAGGGGAAGAATATGGAGAGATTTTTAAAGGATACAAAATCCAACTTGATAGGAGAGATAAATTCTAGTGTGCTATACCACTGTCAGATGAATTTAACAATATATTAGAATCAAAGAGATATTCAAATATATTGAATATCCCCAACACAAAGAAATGATAAATGTTTGAGCTGATGGATATGTTAATTACCCTGCTCTGATCACTATACTTATATGTATTGAAACATCACCATGGACCCCATAAGTATGTATCATTATGTAAATTTAAAAATAAAGTATAAAAATAAGATATAAGGGAAAAATAATTGAAAGAAATGATGATGTATACATCCTATTGATAAATGTAACCAAGAATAGACTGTTATACATGTAAAAAATAGTTTAAAAATAGTTGAATCAAAATTGAGAGAATTATCACAAAAAACTGAAACAAAATTATTTTTGAGAACTTGAACAAGCCTCTCAGAAACAAAAATTTAAAAGATAGAAAATAGAAAAGGATATTAATTTTAATAATATGTCAATAGATTTCACCTAATGTATAGAAAACTTGGTACTCAATAAACAGATTCTACATCACTTTGAAACACGTGCAGCAGTCATAAAATTTGTCCATCAACAAGACCACAACTAAAATATTAACAAATTTCAAAAAGTTAATTTTATAGGCCAAATTTACTAACCATTATGCAGAAAAATTAGAACTTAACAACTAAAAGATGTCAAAAAACAAAGAAAACCCTAACAGGCTTCTAAATATAAACACAAGCCCCCATGCACATAGTTCTATACAATTTTCTGATCAATGAGAAATCCAAATGGAAACTTTGGAACATAACTAAAGAAGTGCCAAAAAAACTCCAAGAAAAAAAATTTAAAAATATATATTTTTTAATGTCTAAAGAAAGAATAAAGATATAAGCAGAAATTCTTGAAATAGAAAATCTGCCCAATACTATTGGTGGTTGCACTCGTTGGTTTTCCCAGATGGCGTCTGGACTCGATAATGAATGTGGGTAGCTGCTTTGTGGTTTGTGTTGCAAAAATGGCATCTTTTAACTGAACACTGCACTTGATCATCTGAACCAGAGGTCCCAGACTTCTAAGGGCATCTCAAGCAGGTCAGACTTTTGCCATAATCCCTAAAGTGCAAGAAGTATAGTCTCTCATTTTTGGCAATTCTTTACATTGTCTTTTAACCTTGAGTTGACCTTCTCCTCAAAATAGACATCAGAATATCCCTCATTCTGAATGTACTATCTATCTAGCTTTCCTTTCTTTTACATTGCCTTTGTGGAATGAGAACTGTTGTGACCTTCTCTACTACTGGTGGTAGATTAAAATTATTTGAAAGTGTTGGAAATGGGACATGTGCAAAGGAGGGTCTTTATTTATGTATTTTTTTTGGCAGAATGAGAGTTTAAATGGGTTTTCAGCATAAAGAATTTGTATGCAGCACATTAGGATGTAAAGATTGTTTATTTAAATTTTGCTTATATTATTTGTGAAAGGAGGATAAGCTCATTCTTCCTGGAAGGCTTTGTTAAGATTGTTGGGAGTGCATAAAATTGTATGACAAATACTGATCACTACTTCATGCCTGGCACTGTGCTAGGTATATAAGACAGACACAGATTCTAATTTTACGGAGCTTCCAGTCCTACTTCCTGAAGCATGTCTTCCATGGAAAGGCGTTATTTCATTGTGGATTGGAGTGCTTAGAGGTTCCACTACGGCTAAAGTGGGCCTATTAAAGTCTGAATGCAATGAAGAAGCATAGCACATGATGAAGCAGAAGCAATGTCTCCAGGCAAGGCTGACTAGGAATCTTCAGGAGAGCAAATTTCCATAAATTCACCATGATCTGAAGTCTTAAGTCCACAGTCTTAGAGGTCCAGAACATGACCTTATCAGTACTCCTGGAGAGGAGGGATTTCCAGTGACCGGCTAATAATAATTCACACAAGATTGATTTTGAAATGTCAATTTATCACTTCCCTGTGGCCAGGATCATTCTGTTCTCTATTTACCACACCACCTTTCCAGTACTGAGGTACCTGGAAAGTTGAATTAGTCCTTGGAAGACTGCTTGGAGAGCATGGAAGCATAGTGAAGGGAGGTAGGGAATTTTGACATTGCTATCTGTGGAGAAATTGTCACGCAGCAATGAATACTTTTGAGCAGAATAAAATTTAGTTTGTATCAGGTATGAATCATTTAAAAAAATTAATTTTTAATTTTTATGGGTATATAGTAGGCATATATATTAATGGAGTACATGAGAAATTTTAATATAGTCATATACTGTGTAATAATCACACCAGGCAAATGAGGTTTCTATTACCTCAAGCATTCATTACGTCTTTTTGTTATGAACATTCCAACTGTACTCCTTTTGTTGTTCTAAAATGTACAACAAATTATTGCTGACTGTAGTCACCCTGTGATGCTATCAAATATTATACTTATTCATTGTATCTAACTATATTTTTGTACCCATTAAGCATCCCCATTTCCTACCCTCACCTGACTACCCTTCCAAGCCTCTGGTAACAAACATTCTACTCTCTATTTCCATGAGTTCTGATTTTTTATGTTGTATTATTAGTGTGTAAATATATATCTTACTTTACTAGTACTTCTACATCTTCTATTAGTAGTTCTAATATAACTACTGCTATAGCAAGCCTGTATAGGAGTTACTACTGTGACTGTGCTAACAGCTTTCCATATATGAACTCCATTCTCCACACTTTTATTATCTTTCTGAGTTTATGGTTGAGAAAAATGAGGCATGAAACATTTAAGTAAATTGCTCTATGTCACCCAGCTATTAAGTGGCAGAACCAGAATTCAAATCCAGGTAGCTTGTCTCTAGGTTTTGATGCCGCTAGCTTAGGTCATGGTCCCTATCAGTGGATAAATTCAATCAATAGTTTTTTATATGAGTTGTTAGCCTTATTAGGTCAGAGATAAGTATAAATAGTAAGATGAAAAGAGCCCAGTTTTCTTTAAGTAGCAATCATTTACTCTTTGATCCTAGAACCTCAAATGAAGGAGAAAGAGAGTAAAAAAAATCCTTGCACTAAATGCAGAAGAGGGACTGAAATACTTTCTGAAGTAATTGTCTAACACTTTGTGAATTATGGTATTCACAGGTCTGATTATAAAAGGAGAATTGGAGGCTCACCAAACATCTGAAGAGCTTTCCAGAAGTTTGGGCACTTCTGAATTAGAGAAGTTAAGACCCGATCACCTACTAGTGCTGTGGGAAGGTTTTGCAGGTACAGAGTCCTTAATGAACTCACAGGGAATAGACATGGGGGAGGTGGGAGAACAACAGGAAAATCAGCAAATACAACCAAGTATTACAGCAGATAACCTGCTGCACAACTGAGGCTCAATAAATGTCTGTTAAAAGAGTGAATGGCAGTAAGTCCTCAGGTCCTCTTGTTATTCTTATGTTCAGTGACCTCCTCTAGGTGATTGTTCAAAATCTCAAATGGTATCTGCTTCTGACAACTGTACATGTTTTCCATGTTTGCTACTTAAGCAAGGAAGACTGTTGAAGAAATAAAGAAGATAAAGTTAGGTTGTGCCATTAGCACTTGGGATATTTCAACTCCATAAGTCAGAATAAGATTAATCATCATGCATTTACTGTATTCAAAATTAAATCCTATGGCTCAAACATCTTTTGAATTCCAAGTTCTAAGCTGATATATATAAAGACGGTGAGAGTCCCAAGACCTGAAAGAGGATGGGAGTAGATGAAACTGAAAAGGGTTAAAGTGCAGAGCCACCGGTGATAGGGAAAAGCCACAAGGAGGTGAGAGTGGAGTGACCTGTGGTCAGGTGGGGGTCAGGGCAATGGTGAAAAGGTACCCCCCTTAAGTTGAAAAGACATTCATTGAGCTCTTGCTGTGTGCCAGGTTTAAGGTAGATGCTGAGGATGCAAATGTAACTCATGCTTCACTGAGCTCTACTAACCAACAAATTCTACCCCGTTCTTTCTGGGCATCCCAGGTGATACATCACAGGGGCTCATGAATGTGTCTTAAGCTGGCTCATTTAAGTGGAATGTTTTCACAAGACCTCCTCCACTTGCTACCATGTCCGGAATTGGTGGGTTCTTGGTCTCACTTCAAGAATGAAGCCACAGACCCTCGCGGTGAGTGTTACAGTTCTTAAAGGCGGCGTGTCTGGAGTTTGTTCCTTTTGATGTTCGGATGTGTTCGGAGTTTCTTCCTTCTGGTGGGTTCGTGGTCTCGCTGGCTCCGGAGTGCAGCTGCAGACCTTTGCAGTGAGTGTTACAGCTCTTAAGGCAGCGTGTCTGGAGTTGTTCGTTCCTCTAGGTGAGTTCGTGGTCTTGATGGCTTCAGGAGTGAAGCTGCAGACCTTTGCAGTGAATGTTACAGCTCATAAAGGCAGTGTGGACCTAAAGAGTGAGCAGTAGCAAGATTTATTGCAAAGAGCCACAGAACAAAGCTTCCACAGTGTGGAAGGGGACCCCAGGGTTACCACTGCTGTCTTGGGCAGCCTGCTTCTATTCTCCTATCTGGCCCCACCCACACCCTGCTGATTGGTCCATTTTACAGAGAGCCAATTGGTCTGTTTTACAGAGAGCTGATTGGTCCGTTTTGACAGGGTGCTGATTGGTGTGTTTACAATCCCTGAGCTAGACACAAAAGTTCTACACCTCCCCACTAGATTAGCTAGATACAGAGTGTTGACACAAAGGTTCTCCAAGTCCCCACCAGAGTAGCTAGAGTGTCCACTGGTGCATTCACAAACCCTGAGCTAGACACAGGGTGCTGACTGGTGTGTTTACAAACCTTGAGCTAGATACAGAGTGCTGACTGGTGTATTTACAATCCCTTAGCTGGACATAAAGGTCCTCCAAGTCCCCACCAGACTCAGCAGCCCAGCTGGCTTCACCCAGTGGATTGCACACCGGGCGTAGGTGGAGCTGCCTGCCAGTCCTGCGCTGTGTGCCTGCACTCCTCAGCCCTTGGGCAGTTGATGGGACTGGGCGCTGTGGAGCAGGGAGCAGTGCTCATGGGGGAGGCTTGGGCTGGGCAGGAGCCCCTGGCGGCCCGGGGAGGCTCAGGCATGGTGGGCTGCAGGTCCCGAGCCCTGCCCCGCGGGGAGGCAGCTAAGGCCCGGCGAAAAGTCGAGCACAGCAGCCGCTGGCCCAGGTGTTAAGCCCCTCACTGCCCAGGGCTTGCGGACCAGGGGGCCACTCCGAGTGCGGGGCCGCCAAGCCCACGCCCACCCAGAACTCGCACTGGCCGGCAAGCGTCGCACGCAGCCACAGTTCCCACCTGCGCCTCTCCCTCCACACCTCCCTGCAAGCTGAGGGAGCCGGCTCCAGCCTTGGCCAGCCCAGAAAGGGGCTCCCACAGTGCAGTGGCGGGCTGAAGGGCTCCTCAAGTGCCACCAAAGTGGGAGCCCAGGCAGAGGAGGCGCCGAGAGCGAGCGGACAGCACGCTGTCACCCCTCACTACCTTGTGAGAAGTACACATGGTCCCTGACTTAGACTGGTTTGATTTACGATTTATTTTTTACTTTACAATGGTGCAAAAGGAATATGCATTCAGTGGAATTCATACTTTGAATTTTGAATTGTGATGTTTTCCAGGGGTAGTGATATGTGGTAAAATACTCCCTTGTGTAGCTCCCAGTCAGCCATGTAATCACAAGGGTAGACAATTGACACTCTTCAGTATACTGTGTGGCCAGATGACTGTGCTCAACTGTAGGCTAATGTATGTGTTCTGAGCACATTTAAGGTAAGCTAGGCTAAGCTATGATGTTCAGTAGGTTGGGTGTATTAAATACATTTTCAACTTATGACATTTTCAAATTATGATGCGTTTATTGGGATGTAACCCTACATAACTCAAGGAGCAGCTGTATCTTCTCCCTCCCAAGCCCACCATTGAGTGATGCCACAAGACAACATGGGCATAGCTGGTCCTGAACAGTAGCATCCTCTGCTGGGGTGGAATGTCTCTCTTGAGCTTCCTAAGGGAGCCCACAGCATGATAAAGCTATTGGTTTCCCCATAAAAGTAAGGAGAACATCTTACTGCACAGTCATCTTTTACCACACTTTGTAACTTAGTACTCAAAGAAATTTCATGAAATTCTAACTGAAAATACCTCCTTTAACCTTCCTGTGCCAGGCTCTGGTGATTGTTCATGGTAGGTGTTGAAGGGTCAATCTCTGCAACAAATCCTACCCTCTCCTAATTGCCCTCTTCACCAGCACATGTACCTCTCAGTCCTTCAAATTACTCTTGCAAATTGTCACCAGCCCACCACAAATGTCTTGACTCAGTCAAATTCTGGTGGAGTCTACTTAGATCCCACTAGAACTCCTCAACGCAAAGGTACGTGAGGCCTGTTCTTATCTATCAAGGCATGCGGTGAACCCCAGGTGAATTTCTGGTGTGTTACAACTTGTCTGAGGATTGAGTCTATGGATCTAAAAGAGGCAGCAATTCGGTGTGAGGGAGAAGACACGGAACCAGGCACCCAAGGAGCTCATCTGCATTCCTTAGGCCTGCCTTTAACAGCCCTCTAGCCTCTCTGGAGTCACTCTACTTTTCACCTTCAGTTTCCTAATTTAAGAAAGGCAATAAAATCTCTTCTCTACCTCATGGGAGGTCATGACAATCAGGAGTTGTGCATGTTAAAGTGTTTGTAAACAGCAGACCTGTCATTATTTCAAGCAGTTAGTGGCTTTCTCTTCTGCTCCCAAAGACCCTGGGACTTCCCTCTGACATAATGTTTATCTCACTGCAGGGTGTTTGTTTATATAACTGACTCCCACGGTAGACTGTCAGCCCCATGAAGGTGAGGGTCTCCTTCTATTCATTTTTGGATTCTCTTCTCCAAGCAGAGTGCCAGTCATATAACAGATTCTCAGAAAATACATGTTGACTGACTACATAATGAGTGATTTAGGTACAAACATTTAAACTTTTCTCTGGTGTTCTGAATGCATCCCTTTCAGAACTCTAGTTATCCTAATTGCTGGTAGGAAAACTATATTAGGCTAGTAAGCATATGGTGAGGATTAGGAAACTATATGGCCTTATACCTCATATAATTTCAATCCAGAGGGTCCTTATGGTGATTGAGTCCAAATTCCTCCATTGTACAAATGAGGAAATTGAAGCTGAGAAAATGTATATGAGCTAAGGCCATCTAGACCAGACCCAGACCTTTTGGCTATCAGCTCAGTGTTCTTGATGCCACATTTTTAGATCCTCAAATTGAATTGACACCGTTAATGTATAATGATTTTATAATCTAGAGCACAGTGTTGTGTTCCAGATAACAGATCTGTTTCTGGCAGAAAATAGACAATTTGGTCAATGAGGAGATAATCCTCAGTGAGGAGCTGTGAATTGAGAACAAACTGTACAATATTGGTCAAGGTGGGTATTAGTTACTCTGAATGAATCAAACTCAAAGGGCAGCAAATGGATTCCCATCAGCTACAGACCCTTGCTAAAATTAAATGGCTTTGTTTAGCAAGACAAATACTTAGGAAACAATAAAGCTAGGTGGCTTATAAAGCAAAGAGATGCATTGCAAAGAGAAGAGGATGAGTAAATTAAAGAAACATCCTAATGTAAGTGTCGATTTCAGAATCAGTCATGCACTCAATCATGCTTTGTGTTCCTTTTTTTTTTTTTTTTTTGAGACAGAGTCTTGCTCTGTCACTGCTGGAGTGAAGTGGCACTACCTCAGCTCACTGCAACCTCCACCTCCTGGGTTCAAGGGATTCTCCTGCCTCAGCCTCCTGAGTAGCTGGGATTATAGGTGTATGGTTTGGTTTTTTTGTGGGGGCAGGGGGAGGGACAGAGTCTCGCTGTGTCCCCTAGGCTAGAGTGCAGTGGAACCATCTGGGATTACTGCACCCTCCACCTCCCAAGTTCAAGGTATTCTCCTGCCTCAGCCTCCCAAGTAGCTGGGATTACAGGCTCCCGCCACCACACGTGGCCAATTTTTTTGTATTTTTAGTAGAGACTGGGTTTCACCATGTTGGCCAGGCTGGTTTTGAACTGCTGACCTCAAGTGATCCACCCACCTTGGCCTCCCAAAGTGCTAGGATTACAGGCATAAGCCACCGCGCCTGGCCAATTTTTGTATTTTTAGTAGAGACAGGGTTTCGCCATGTTGGCCAGGCTGGTTTTGAACTTCTGGCCTCTGGTGATCCACCCACCTTGGCCTTTCAAAGTGCTGGGATTAAAGGCATGAGCCACCGCACTCAGCCACGCTTTGTGTTCTTAGTGTGAACCATGTTTGGTGCTAGGAACACAAGAGTGGGGTGTGGTCTCTGTCCCCTGCCCTTCCAAACCCAGTGCACGCCATCTAGTTGAGAAGAGGTGAGAAGCTTGAACAGGTGAGCACAGGTGAAGGGCTGGGCTGGCTAGACTTTGGGCAGAGTGCCGTGGGGTCATGAAGGGAGGTGTGGACTGTCATACCTGTGGGGTAGGTGGGGAAAGAGTAGGAGCGCTGTCACGAAAAGCATAAGCTTTTAAGATAAGCCTGAAAAATTAATGGCTATTTGCCTTTTAAGCAATGAGAGTGGAGAGGGGAGAATTATTCTGCCAGATAGAACAACATTGAGGCCTAAACCAGCCTGGCACATTTGGACAGGTGGAAGGAGTTTGATGTGGCATAGGGTATGATGGGAGTTGAGAGGGATATGGGGAAGAAGTAGGCAAAGTCCTTATCACTTCCAGTGAAGGAATTCATATTTTATCTTTGTGGTCAAAGTATGTTGTATTTGAGTACATGAATGAACTTCAAGGTATCCACAAACCTCTGGAAATTACAATACATGTCAATGGAGCTATGTGTATATAACTGTTACTGGGAGGGATATCTTCACTTTTACTTATTTTCCACCGCATTCATGACACCACATCCTCCTAAAACATATGAGATCAATAGTCTAGGAAATAATAAATTACTAAAGGATTTTAAGAAAGTGGTAGTGGGATTCAGACTGACTTTTCCGGTACTAGTGTGGAAGATACATGGGGGAGTAAAGGCAGACAGACCCAGGGAAGACGAGAGATGGTGACACCTGAACCAAGAATGTGCCAGTGGTTGAAGAGCAGATCCCTTAAATAATTGAATGTTAAAGTAACTTATTTGTTATTACTTTCAGAGTTGAATATGGTGTATTAGATTTCTATTGATGCTGTAACAAACGACTATGAAGCTGTTTAAAAGAACGCAAAAATATTATCTTATTGTTCTGTAGGTCAGAAATCCAACATGAGTCTAAATGCATTAACATAAAGGTGTCAGCACAGCTGCATTCCTCTCCAGAGGCTGTTTACTTGTCCTTTCCAGAATCTAGAGGCCACCCCCGTTCCTTGGCCTGTGGCTCCTTCCTCCTTCTGCAAAGCCAGCAACATTCCATCTCTCTGGCCATTCTTTCATAATCACATCTTCCATAGTCACATCCCCCTTCACCACAGCTGAGAAAGGTTCTCTGTTTTTAAGGGCCCATGAGAATAAATTGAGCACACCTGGATAATCTCCCCATCTCTTAAATCACATCTGCAAAGTCCCTTGTGTTGTGTAAGGTAATGCATTAATACATTCCAGTGATTGGGATATGGACATCTTTGGAGACCATTATTCTGCCTTTCACAAATGGGGACTCTGAGAAACAGAAAGGGAAGTGTGTTGTCTGAGGCCTCACAGCATGTAAGCAGCACAGTTGGGATGAGGACCTAGGTCTCTTGAACCTCAGTCCCAAGCAGATTCCAACTCCTGAAGCAATGAGGCCATGCATAGATTAGTTATCACCATATTCTATAATGGGTGCGAATGAGTGGATAACACTTGCCTAGGTCCTTTCTGCTGCCTGAGGCCTAAGAAGTGTAGTGCTTCCCATTTCTTGGCCGGCATGGCTGTGGCGCAGCCTGAAGAAAGGAAGTAGGCACTAGTTCACTTCTGTGCTGTCTGGTCTTAGCCAGCACAGACCAGATCTGCCAAACCCTATTCCTGGCAGTTTAGCTTTATCATATATATGTCACATTTTGGTGATCAAAATTCATCCAGGCTGAGGCTGTTGAGTACATGTAATGGTGCAAGGGAAGAATTCCAGAAATGGAGTTGAGAACACAAGGCATTGTCCCAAGTCTTCCACTGTCATATCAAGTGACCTGAAAACATGCCAGTTTCCCATAATTGAGACTCCATATCCTCCTTTGTGAAATGAGATGACTGCGCTGGATCTAGAGGTCCCTCTAGCTTACCATCAGTATATAATAAGGAGATGATTTCTGCATTGGCTGACAAATGGAGTGAAATATAAGTATAGAAATCCTACTATAAGACCCTTTGCTTCTTTGGTTCTCTGCCCTTGATGCAGCCTTGGAGCTTGGCACTCAACAGTTCAGACTATAGCAGCCAGAAATACATGATTTCTATAAAGAAGACAGTCTGTGCAAGTTCTGACGAAGCATCACAACCACAGGCTGTGATGGAATCTACACACAATGCATGACTGTCAAATAACTTCTGGCTATGAGCCTTCTAGAATCTCTATACTACAAGAAGCTATTTGTGCATCTCTCTGTGTCTATATGGGTGGCATACATAAACACAATTTCAAAACTCTAAAAAAACTGATGTGGTTCCTGAAACACTAGCTCATTAGTCTTAAGAACTAACCAAAAGGGAAGTAAAAGGAAGAGAAAGGGCCAGGAATAGACCTCACCAAATTACTTTGGCTTTGCACTCACAGGCAGGACATTTGAGAAGGTGAAAAAGTGGAGATTTGAAAAAGGGGAAAGAGTTAACTTAAAAATCAAAGAGCTTGTCGGCTGGGTGTGGTGGCTCATGCCTGTAATCCCAGCACTTTGGGAGGCCAAGGCAGGTGGACCACAAGGTCAGGAGATCCAGACCATCCTGGCTAACACGGTGAAACCCCGTCTCTACTAAAAATACAGAAAATTAGCCAGGCATGGTGGTGGACACCTGTAGTCCCAGCTACTCGGGAGGCTGAGGCAGGAGAATGGCATGAACCCAGGAGGCGGAGCTTGCAGTGAGCCGAGATCGCCACTGCACTCCAGCCTGGGTGACAGAGCTAGACTCTGCCTCAAAAAACAAACAAACAAAAAACAAAGAGCTTGTCAAAGCCTATTAAAAATGTAACCTATTTCCCTAATAGACCACACCAGAAATCAGTAGTGAAATTTCACTTAAGATAAAGGAAAAGGCATCCACACCATCTCAGACAAGTGGCTCACACCTGTAATCCCAGCACTCTGGGAGGCCAAGGCAGGTGGATTGCCTGAGCTCAGGAGTTCGAAACTAGCTTGGGCAACACGGTGAAACCCCGTCTCTACTAAAATACAAAAAATTAGCCAGGCATTGCGGTGTACGCCTGTAGTACAGCTACTCAGGAGGCTGAGGCAGGAGAATTGCTTTAACTTGAACCTGGGAGGCAGAAGTTGCAGTGAGCCAAAATAGCACCACTGCACTCCAACCTGGGCGACAAAGCAAGACTCTGTCTCAAAAAAAAAAAAAAAAAAAAAGGAGTTTCGATTTTGCTGATGTGTTATGTAGCCCTCCAGTTTCTTTGGTGACAGTTATTTTATTTTAATTTTTATTTTTTTGTTGTTGTTGTTGAGACAGTCTCGCTCTGTCTCCCAGGCTGGAGGGCAGTGGCATGATCTCGGCTCACTGCAAGCTCTGCCTTCCGGGTTCACGCCATTCTCTTGGCTCAGCCTCCCCAGTAGCTGGGACTACTGATGCCTGCCACCACACCCAGCTAATTTTTGTATTTTTAGTAGAGGTGGAGTTTCATCATGTTAGCCAGGATGGTCTCGATCTTCTGACCTCGTGATCCGCCCTCCTCGGCCTCCCAAAATGCTGGGATTACCAGTGTGAGCCACAGCGCCCGGCCTGGTTAGTGTATTAAATGAGAGAATCAATGAATTATCCTATAAAACAAAAATGAAAACAAATATCCCTCAGAAAATTCCTGCCAAATTTGCTTCTGCCCAAACTGACAGATTTTCATGCTATACATTTGGGAAATTGCAAATATGAAACTCTCTTTTTAAGAGATAGTATGTGTTCAAAAAAAGCAATACAATTTTTTAAAAATAAAAAATAAGTTAGTACAGATAAAGTTGTAACCTACCTCAGTCCATTTTTGTCATCCTTCCACAGAAGTAAACTACTGAATTTAGTGTTTGTTTTTTATATCTTTTATTTTTTTATCACATATGCATGAACCAATAATAGAGTATTCTATATGTTTTAAAAGTTATAAAGCATAACTATAGTTGTACTTTTCTACAACTTGTTCTTTTGTTTAGCTTCATTTTTATATATATGTGTTATTTTAAAATAACATATATAGTATTTAATAATATATAGTTAAAAACTAAATTGTAGCTTGAAATTCAGTTTTTAACTGTTATAGTCTATTTTTCAAATAAATACTTTGTTAGTCTATTTTTCAAATAAGTACTTCAGTTTTTTAACTGTTATAGTCTGTTTTTCAAATAAGTACTTTGTTCGTTTTCCTGTTGAACCATCTTTAGATTGTGATATTTTTGCTGGTACAAATGATGTTACAAATGAGGAAGTAAACATTCTTGTGCATATCTTTTTTTTTTTTCTTTCTTTTTTTTTCTTTTTTTTTTCAGACGGAGTCTCGCTGTCGCCCAGGCTGGAGTGCAGTGGCGCGATCTCGGCTCACTGCAGGCTCCGCCTCCCAGGTTCACACCATTCTCCTGCCTCAGCCTCCCGAGTAGCTGGGACTACAGGCGCCCGCCACCTCACCCGGCTAATTTTTTGTATTTTTAATAGAGACGGGGTTTCACCATGTTAGCCAAGATGATCTCGATCTCCTGACCTCGTGATCCGCCTGCCTCGGCCTCCCAAAGTGCTGGGATTACAGGCTTGAGCCACTGCGCCCAGCCTTGTGCATATCTTTTTAAGCACATGTGTAAGAGATAAACACTTATAGCTTTTCAGTTGTAGGGTAACCCATTTTTCCAAAATGGTTCTGCCACCCTGCGCCCACTAGTATTATACAAGCATTACTATTGTACCACATTATAGACAGGCTTTGGTATTGGTCAACTTCTTAATTTTTGCTAAAATGATTAATATGCATTGACATATCAATATTATTTCAGCTCACATTTCCCTAATTCTAAAGGGGATCGAGCATCTCTTCACATTATCTATTGTGAATTAAGTCTTCCTTCCATGTTCTAATCCCTTGCCTATTTTTCTATTGTTTCTCTTTTTCTCATTTTTTGTTTTTTTTTTTTTAATTATACTTTAAGCTCTGGGATACATGTGCAGAATGTGCAGGTTTGTTACACAGGTATGCACGTGCCATAGTGGTTTGCTGTACCTATCAACCCGACATCTACATTAGGTATTTCTCCTAATGCTATCCCTCCCCTAACCCCCAACCCCCTGACATGCCCCTGTGTGTGATGTTTCCCTCCCTGAGTCCATGTGTTCTCATTGTTCAACTCCCACTTACGAGTGAGAACATGCGGTGTTTGTTTTTCTGTTCCTGTGTTAGTTTGCTGAGAATGATAGTTTCCAGCTTCATCCATGTCTCTGCAAAGGACATGAACTCATCCTTTTCTGTGGTTGCATAGTATTCCATGGTGTATATGTGCCACACTTTCTTTATCCAGTCTATCATTGATGGGCATTTGAGTTGGTTCCAAGACTTTGCTATTGCAAATAGTGCTGCAGTAAACATACATGTGCATGTATCTTTATAGTAGAATGATTTATAATCCTTTGGGTATATACCCAGTAATGGGATTGTTGGGTCAAATGATATTTCTGGTTCTAGATCCTGGAAGAATTGCCACACTGTCTTCCACAATGGTTGAACTGACTTAAACTCCCACCAACAGTGTAAAAGAGTTCCTATTTCTCCACATCCTCTCCAGCATCTGTTGTTTCCTGACTTTTTAATGCTCGACATTCTAACTGGTGTGAGATGGTATCTCATTGTGGTTTTTTGATTTGCATTTCTCTAATGACCAGTGATGATCAGCTTTTTTTCATGTTTGTTGGCCTCATAAATGGTATGCTTTTGAAAATTGTCTGTTCATATCCTTCACCCTCTTTTTGATGGGGTTGTTTTTTTCTTGTAAATTTGTTTAAGTTCTTTGTAGATTCTGGATATTAGCCCTTTGTCAGATGGATAGATTGAAAAATTTTCTCTCATTCTGTAGGTTGCCTGTTCACTCTGATGATAGCTTATTTTGCTGTGCAGAACCTCTTTAGTTTAATTAGATCCCATTTGTCAGTTTTGGCTTTTGTTGCCATTGCTTTTGGTGTTTTGGTCATGAAGTCTTTGCCCATGCCTATGTCCTGATTGGTATTGCTAGGTTGTCTTCTGGTGGTTTTATGGTTTTAGGTCTTATGTTTAAGCCTTTAATCCATCTTGAGTTAATTTTTGTATAAGGTGTAAGGAAGGGGTCCAGTTTCAGTTTTCGGCATATTGCCAGCCAGTTTTCCCAAAACCATTTATTAAATAGGGAATCCTTTCCCCATTGCTTGTTTTTGTCAGGTTTGTCAAAGATCAGATAGTTGTAGATGTGTAGTGTTCTCTCTGAGGCCTCTGTTCTGTTGCATTAACCTTCTGGCTAAGATCAAGCGTAGTATCTGCTTTTTCTCCTTTTCTTGTAGTGTCTTCATATGTTCTGTGAACTAGTCTTTATATTTTTTGAAAATTGAACTACATATACATATCAATTTAAATTGTACCTAAATAAGCTGGTATTATTATGACTAAATTTTTTGGGTTATGTATATTGCATATAGTTTCCCTGTCCTAGCTCTTTGTGCGAAAGTTGTTATGTTAATATAATCAAATTGATCATTTTCTTCATCTATTCTACAAGTATATAAGCCTTTTTAGAGGAAGGGAAATTGCTGTTTTGTTAACATGTGCCTAGAATAGTACCTGGCATATAGCAGGTGCCTAATAAATATTTTTGAATGAATAAATAAATGCTATGTGCCTTTTTTGTTTTTTCCCCTAAGAAATACTTTTCCTTTCCTGTTCATACAAATATCTTTCCATGTATTATTCTTAACTCTAAAAAATTTGCTTTTCACGTTTTAGTACAACTGCAATTATTTTGTTATTATTTAGTGCCAAAGGATCTGATTATATTTGTTTCCAAATGGATAAACGATTTTCCAGGGCAATTATGCAATAGGTCATTCTTTAATATACACTCAGTCACATATTTAGTCTTTATCCATTCATATGTGCATTTCTAGGCTTTGTGTTCTGTTCTGTTGATCAGTTTGCTTTTCATTCAGATAAATGACAGTGCCTTAATTGTAACACCTTTGTTATTTGTCTTACTATCTGGTAGGGCAAGTCCCCCACCCTTGAATTTCTTTTTTTTTTTTTTTTTTGGGAGTTAGACTTTGCAATTTTATTTATTTAGTTTTTAATTTTATTATTATTATAAGTTTTAGGGTACATGTGCACAATGTGCAGGTTTGTTACATATGTATCCATGTGCCATGTTGTTGTGCTGCACCCATTAACTTGTCATTTAGCATTAGGTATATCTCCTAATGCTATCCCTCCCCCCTCCCCCCACCCCACAACAGTCCCCTGTGTGTGATGTTCCCCTTCCTGTGTCCATGTGTTCTCATTGTTCAATTCCCATCTATGAGTGAGAACATGCAGTGTTTGGTTTTTTGTCCTTGCGATAGTTTGCTGACAATGATGGTTTCCAGCTTCATCCATGTCCCTACAAAGGACATGAACTCATCATTTTTTATGGCTGCATAGTATTCCATGCTGTATATGTGCCACATTTTCTTAATCCAATCTATCGTTGTTGGGCATTTAGGTTGGTTCCAAGTCTTTGCTATTGTGAATAGTGCCGCTGTAAACATACGTGTGCATGTGTCTTTATAGCAGCATGATTTATAATCCTTTGGGTATATACCCAGTAATGGGATGGCTGGGTCAAATGGTATTTCTAGTTCTAGATCCCTGAGGAATTGCCACACTTACTTCCACAATGGTTGAACTAGTTGACAGTCCCACCAACAGTGTAAAAGTGTTCCTATTTCTCCACATCCTCTCCAGCACCTGTTGTTTCCTGACTTTTTAATGATGGCCATTCTAACTGGTGTGAGATGGTATCTCATTGTGGTTTTGATTTGCATTTCTCTGATGGCCAGTGATGATGAGCATTTTTTCATGTGTTTTTTGGCTGCATAAATGTTTTCTTTTGAGAAGTGTCTGTTCATATCCTTTGCCCACCTTTTGATGGGGTTGTTTGTTTTTTTCTTGCAAATTTGTTGGAGTTCATTGTACATTCTGGATATTAGCCCTTTGTCAGATGAGTAGGTTACAAAAATTTTCTTCCATTCTGTAGGTTGCCTGTTCACTCTGATGGTAGTTTCCTTTGCTGTGCAGAAGCTCTTGAGTTGAATTAGATCCCATTTGTAAATTTTGGCTTTTGGTGCCATTGCTTTTGGTGTTTTAGACATGAAGTCCTTGCCCATGCCTATGTCCTGAATGGTATTGCCTAGGTTTTCTTCTAGAGTTTTTATGGTTTTAGGTCTATCATTTAAGTCTTTAATCCATCTTGAATTAGTTTTTGTATAAGGTGTAAGGAAGGGATCCAGTTTCAGCTTTCTACATATGGCTAGCCAGTTTTCCCAGCACCATTTATTAAATAGGGAATCCTTTCCCCATTGCTTGTTTTTGTCAGGTTTGTCAAAGATCAGATAGTTGTAGATATGTGGCATCATTTCTGAGGGCTCTGTTCTGTTCCATTGGTCTGTATCTCTGTTTTGGTACCAGTACCATGCTGTTTTGGTTACTGTAGCTTTGTAGTATAGTTTGAAGTCAGGTAGCATGATGCCTCCAGCTTTGTTCTTTTGGCTTAGGATTGACTTGGCGATGCGGGCTCTTTTTTGGCTCCATGTGAACTTTAAAGTAGTTTTTTCCAATTCCGTGAAGAAAGTCATTGGTACCTTGATGGGGATGGCATTGAATCTATAAATTACCTTGGGCAGTATGGCCATTTTCATGATATTGATTCTTCCTACCTATGAGCATGGAATGTTATTCCATTTGTTTGTATCCTCTTTTATTTCATTGAGCTGTGGTTTGTAGTTCTCCTTGGAAAGATCCTTCACATCCCTTGTAAGTTGGATTCCTAGATATTTTATTCTCTTTGAAGCAATTGTGAATGGGAGTTCACTCATGATTTAGCTCTCTGTTTGTCTGTGATTGGTGTATAAGAATGCTTGTGATTTTTGCACATTGATTTTGTATCCTGAGACTTTTTGCTGAAGTTGCCTATCAGCTTAAGGAGATTTTGGGCTGAGACAGTGGGGTTTTCTAGATATACAATCATGTCATCTGCAAACAGGGACAATTTGACTACCTCTTTTCCTAATTGAATACCCTTTATTGCCTTCTCATGCCTGATTGCCCTGGCCAGAACTTCCAACACTATGTTGAATAGGAGTGGTGAGAGAGGGCATCCCTGTTTTGTGCCAGTTTTCAAAGGGAATGCTTCCAGTTTTTGCCCATTCAGTATGATATTGGCTGTGGGTTTGTCATAGATAGCTCTTATTATTTTGAGATACGTCCCATCAATACCTAATTTATTGAGAGTTTTTAGCATGAAGGGTTGTTGAATTTTGTCAAAGGCCTTTTCTGCATCTATTGAGATAATCATGTGGTTTTTTGGTTCTGTTTATGTGTTGGATTACATTTATTGATTTGCGTATGTTGAACCAGCCTTGCATGCCTAGGATGAAGCCCACTTGAGCATGGTGGATAAGCTTTTTGATGTGCTGCTGGATTCAATTTGCCAGTATTTTATTGAGGATTTCTGCATTTAGTTCATGTCAGTGAAGGCCATTTGAGGAGCAGCAATGAAGCACTCCTACTTTTTTCTTGCAAGGTGGTAGCAGAGGAAGGCTACTAGGGAAGTGAAATGTCTACCCCCACCCAACAGTAGCAAGAAGCCCCTTCCCCTGACTTGGATGTCAGTGGAGGTCATGTGGGGAACCCAAATTTCTGTGTATTCCTGGCAGTTATGAGGCCATGACCTCTACACCCCTGCTAGAGGAGTGTCAGAAAAAGGCAGTTAAAAGAGAAGATTTAAATATGTTCCATAGTCTCATCACATAATACCCAAAATGTCCAGGTTTCAGCAAAAAAATTATTTATCACATCAACAACCAAGAAATTTCAACCTGAACCAACAAAAGACAATTGACAGACATCCATATCAATATAACAGAGATGTTAGACTTATCTAACAAAGAAAGATTTTATTTTTTTATTTTATTTTATTATTTTTTTTTTTTGAGACAGAGTCTCACTCTGTCACCCAGGCTGGAGTGCAGTGGTGCAATCTCGGCTCACTGCAAGCTCCGCCTCCCAGGTTCACGCCATTCTCCTGCCTCAGCCGCCTGAGTAGCTGGGACTACAGGCACCCGCCACCATGTCCGGCTAATTTTTTGTATTTTTTAATAGAGACAGGGTTTCACCATGTTAGCCAGGATGGCCTCGATCTCCTGACCTTGTGATCTGCCCACCTCGGCCTCCCAAAGTGCTGGGATTACAACCGTGAGCCACCGCGCCCAGCCTAACAAAGAAAGATTTTAGAGCATCTACCATAAGAATACTTCAAGGAGAAAATATGAACATGCTTAAAACAAATGAAAAAATAAAGTCTTGACAAAGAAATAAAATATAAAGTAAAACCAGATTAAAATTTAGAACTGAAAACTACAATAACTAAAATAAAAAGCTCAATGGATAGGCTTAATGGATAGGCTCAACAGCAGAACGAGGGAGAATCAGTGAACTGGAAGATAAAATAAACAATAGAAATTACTCCATCTGAACAACAGAGAAGAGAAAAAATAGAATAATAAAAATGAACAGAGCCTTAGGAGCAACCCATGGGACAATAACAAAAAAATCTAACATTTGTTTCATCAGAGTTTCAGAAGAAGAGGAGAAAGAGAATAGGTTTAAAAAGCCCTCAAAGAGGCCAGTTGCAGTGGCTTACGCCTGTAATCCCAGCACTCTGGGAGGCCGAGGTGGGTGGTTCACCTAAGGTCAGGGGTTCAAGACCAGCCAGGCCAACATGGTGAAACCCTGTCTCTACTAAATAAGTACAATAATTAGCTGGGCGTGGTGGTGGGCACCTGTAATCCCAGCTACTTGGGAGGCTGAGGCAGGAGAATCACTTGAACCCAGGAGGCGGAGGTTGCAGTGAGCCGAGATTGAGCCACTGCACTTCAGCCTGGGTGACAGAGTAAGACTCTGTCTCAAAAAAAAAAAAAAAAGCACTCAAAGAAATGATGGAAAACCTCCTAAATTTGGAGACATATACATATATAGAGAGATGTATACACACTAAGCTAGATATTGAAGAAGCTGAACCTCAAACAAGATAAAACCAAAGAAATTTATTTCAACACTCATCATCATAGTGAAATATATGAAAACAAAAGACGAAGCAGGAATCTAAAATGCAGCAAGAAAAAAGAAAAGCACCTTACCTAGAAAGGGAGAAAAACTAGAATGAGTGGATTTATTATCAGAAATCATGGTGGCCAGAAAGAAATGGTACATTTTTCAAGTACAGAAAGAAAAGAACTGTAAATTTGAAATCCTACATCCAAAGAAAATATCCTCCAGGAATGAAGGAAAAATCAAGACATTTTCAAATAAATAAATTTAACAGAATTTGAACATATTTATTTTAATAATAATAAACTAAAATTTAGAGAGTTATTTTGATTCTAGAGCTCACATTCTAATGATACTGCTTCTTATAAAGCCCCTATGTGCAAATAGGCTTAGTTAAATTTGAAAATTAGCCTCTTTTTTTTTAACAATGAACATGTATAAATTTATGTCCATTATTTGTTTTATGCCAGAATATAGGAGATTCATTCATTTTTGTCTTTATTTATGTTGATTAAGGACTGTCTCCCTGCCTATAATTTATAATGGTGAATCAGACAAAGCATAGCACCAGATGTATTTGCACATGTCCTTTATCTTCCCAATATATACTGTGGCAGACATCACTAATCAATTCAACATTCATTCTTGGTAATCCAGATCTCTAGGCGGAAATTCACAATCAGAGTTACTGTGTGAACTGATACTATTATTTGTCATTCCTGATATCTACAAACCTACATTCCAGCGAAACAAACAGCCAATAAACCAACATGTTTTTTCTAACTACCAATACCAACACCAAGATTTCTATAATATAATAGAGAACAAGCAAAATGTATGAAGTTAAATGATATAAAAGATAAATAATACTTGTGTACTGATTAATCACTCTTTATTAGTACTATGCTAAGAACTTTACACTCTTTATTTTATTTACTCATTGCAACTACTCTGATACAAACTTTTCTTAACAGCTAAAGATACTGAATGTCTCAGTCTGTTTGTGCTGCTTTAACAAAACACCTGAGACTGGGTAATTTATAAAGAAGAAAAATTAATTTTCTCACAGTTCTGGAGGCTAGGAAGTCCAAGGTCAAGGCAGCAGTATGTTTGGTTGTCTGATGAGGGCTGAATTCTCCAGAGGTGAGGAATGCTATGTCCTCACATGGCAGAAGGCAGAATGGCAACCTAACAAGCTAGCTGAATGCTGAGAGAAGCCTCTTGTACAAGGTCCTTAATTCCATTCATGGGAAAGGAGTCCTCTTGGCATAATCACTGTTTAAGGGCCCATCTCTTAAAGCTACCATATCACCAACACCTGTATTTGAAGGAGATCCATTCACATCATAGCCTTGAGGTTCATAGAAATTAATTACCATAAAGATAATGTAGGTAGAAAAGTGATCAGTGTCTGCATGAACTTAAACGCTGTATTCTATCACTTATACCTATTATTCTGCCCCTCTTTGATAGGATCAAACTTATAAACTAGTTATATTTAAACTACTTTCCTGTTATTAAGAATGTATCTAATTGTACGCTGGAAACCTCAAGAGTATCTCCTAAAATACAGTTAAACCAGGAGTGTCCAGTCTTTTGGCTTCCTTGGGTTACGCTGGAGGAAGAATTGTCTTGGGTCATACATAAAATACACTACACTAACACTAACAATAGCTGATGAGCTTGAAAAAAAAATCACACACAAAAAATCTCATAGCGTTTTAAGAAAGTTTACGAATTTGTGTTGGGCCACATTCAAAGCCTTCCTGAGCCACATGTAGCCCCTGGGCTGCAGGATAGACAAACTTGTCTTAAACTAAAAAAGAGTTTAGAACTAAAATAAATATATAAAATCAACAGCTCTTTTTCTTTTTTCCCCCCATACATAAGTGTTTATAGCAGCTTTATTTATAATGGTCCCAAACTGGAAACAGTCCAAATGTTCTTCAGCTAGTAAGTGGGTAAACAAACTGGTACATCCATTTAACACAATATTCCGCAATAAAAAATATGAACTACTGATATATGCAATACTTGAATGAGTCTTAAAAGCTTTGTTCTAAGTAACAGAAACCAGCTACAAAAGGTTACATGCCTGTAATTTCATTTATATGACATTTTGTGAAAGGCAAAATAGGAACAGAAACAGAAATCAGATCGGTGGTTGCCAAGAGCTGGAAGTGGAGACAGGGATGATCCCAAAGGGGTGCAAGGGAATTTTTCAAGATGATGCGGGTGTTCTATATCTTTTTTTTTTTTTTTTTTTTTTTGAGATGGAGTCTTGCTCTGTCGCCCAGGCTGGAGTGCAGTGGCACGATCTCGGCTCACTGCAAGCTCCGCCTCCCGGGTTCCCGCCATTCTCCTGCCTCAGCCTCTCCGAGTAGCTGGGACTATGCTAATTTTTTTGTATTTTTAGTAGAGACAGGGTTTCACCATGGTCTCAATCTGCTGACCTCGTGATCCACCCGCCTCGGCCTCCCAAAGTGCTGGGATTACAAGCGTGAGCCACCGCGCCCGGCCGGGTGTTCTATATCTTGATTGTGGTGGTGGTGGTTACTCAACTCTATGCAGTCATTGACATTTATCAAATTATATACTTAAAACTGGTGAATTTTATTCTATGTAAATCATACCTCACTAAAACTGATTTTTATTTTGTTTTTTTTATTATACTTTAAGTTCTGGAATACATGTCCAGAACGTTCATAACGTGTCACATAGTTATACACACTCCATGGTGGTTTGCTGCACCCATCAACCTGTCATCTACATTATGTATTTCTTCTATGCTATCTCTCCCCTAGGCCAAACCCCCTGACAGGCCCCTGTGTGTGATGTTCCCCTCCCTGTGTCCATGTGTTCTCATTGTTCAACTCTCACTTACAAGTGAGAACATGTGGTGTTTGGTTTTCTGTTCCTTTGTTAGTTTGCTAAGAATGATGGTTTCCAGCTTCATCCATGTCCCTGCAAAGGACATGAACTCATCCTTTATATGGCTGCATAATATTCCATGGTGTAAATGTGCCACATTTTCCTTATCCAGTCTATCACTGATGGGCATTTGGGTTGGTTCCAAGTCTTTGCTATTGTGAACAGTGCTGCAGTAAACATATGTGTGCATGTATCTTTATAGTAGAATGATTTATAATCCTTTGGGTATATACCCAGTAATGGGATTGTTGGTTCATATGGTATTTTTGGTTCTAGATCCTTGAAGAATCACCACACTATCTTCCACAGTGGTTGAACTAATTTACACTCCCACCAGCAGTGTGAAAGTGTGCCCATTTCTCAACATCCTCTCCAGCATCTATTGTTTCCTGCCTTTTTAACTATCACCATTCTAACTGGTGTGAGATTGACAAACCTGACAAAAACAAGCAATGGGGAAATGATTCCCTATTTAATAAATGGTTTTGGGAAAACTGGCTAGCCATATGCAGAAAACTGAAACTGGACCCCTTCCTTATACCTTATACAAAAATTAACTCAAGATGGATTAAAGGCTTAAATGTAAGAAAGACCTAAAACCATAAAAACCCTAGAAGAAAACCTAGCAATACAGTCAGGACATAGGCATGGGCAAGGAATTCATGACCAAAACACCAAATGCAATGCAACAAAAGCCAAAATTGACAAATAGGATCTAATTAAGCTAAAGAGCTTCTGCACAGCAAAAGAAACTCTCATCAGAGTGAACAGGCAACCTACATAATGGGAGAAAATTTCTGCAATCTATCCATCTGATAAAGGGCTAATATCCAGAATCTACAAAGAACTTAAACAAATTTACAAGAAAAAAAGCAACCCCATCAAAAAGTGAGTGAAGGATACGAACAAACACTTCTCAAAAGAAGACATTTATGCAGTCAACAAACATATGAAAAAAAAGCTTATCATCACTGGTCATTGGAGAAATGCAAATCAAAATAGCTCTTTTTCATACAAGAATAGCATAAAATATGAAATACTTTGCAGTTATCCTAATAAGATATTTGTAGCATTTCTACAGGAAAAACTACAGAATATTACTGTGGTAATATCTATGTTCATATGGATATCTATCTACCTACCTACCATTTGTTTATCTATCTATCTAAAGGTGGAAGGGTATGTGTTTCCAAATACTAATGAGATTTTAATTTTTCCACGTTGTTATAGGATTAATGCCATTCTTCTCAAATTCATAAAGGTTCCTGTGTGTTTTATTTCAAGCCTGATGAGATACTTCTAAAATTGAGAAATATTTAATAGATGGGGTTATAAAAAGACTTTGGAATCATTAAACAACCAGTGAAAACATTAAGAAAAGAAGTAATACAAAAAGAACTAAATTAAATTAAAATTTTTTTCTGTATGTAGGGACTCAAGTTCAAAGTCACAAAATGAGAAAATAAATCCTACTTAGCAAATAACTAATATCCTTAATGCTTAAATACTTACAAATGGAATTCCAGTTTTCTACACTTCACTCAAAGCAATGAAATAATACCAGTAACCTTGAAAAGTGACATATGAAAATGTTAATACTATGTCAGAAAACTTTACAAAGTGATGTATTCAAAACTATATAAATAAATCAAGATGGAATCCTAGAAAAAAATATGCAAGTAACCCAGAGTAATACAAGAGAAATAAGGGAACAAGAAAGAGAGAAAGCAAAATAAATGATAAAATGACATAAGTAAGTTCTCACATGCCAATAATTATTTTAAATAGCAAAGGTCTAACTACACACAATAAAATGTAAAGATTGGCAGGATAGATCAAGAAAAAAACATGATCCAGCTCTGTGGTGTCTAAAAAAAATTAATTTCAAATACAACATAAGTAGGTCAAAAGCAAAATGATGGAAAAAAATGTATACCATGTAAACATTCATTTAAAAAATCAGGAGTTGCTACGTTAGTATCGGATAGATTATGCTTCACAATAAAAACATTACTAGAGACAAAGAGGGACATTACATAGATAAAAGGATTAATCCACCCCCCAAAAATATTCTAAATGTATATACCCCAGACAACAGAGCCTCAAATATATAAAGCAGAAGCTGATAGAGCTGAAAGGACAAATTCACAATCAAAGCTGGGAACTGCAACTCCTCACCTTCAGAAAACTGATAGAACTAACATAAAATCAGCAAAGATATATAACTAAACAACACTGTCAACCAATCAATCTATATATGTTCAAATGACATAGATAGAACATTTACCTGACAACAGCAAAATGTACGTTTTCTTCAAGCACCCATGGAACATTCACCAATGTAAATCACATCCTGGAAACTTCAATTTAAAAGAACCGAAATCACAGAGTGTGTTCTCTGACTACACTGGAATTGAATAAGAATCAACAATGGAAGGATGACAGAAAAATCTCCAAGCACTTGAAAACTAAAGAAAACACATCTAAATAACCCATGAGTTAAAGACTCTCAGGGAAAATAAAAGATATACATTAAACTGCATAAAAATGAAAATATGACTTAAAATTTATGGAACACAGCTAAAGCAGTGCCGAGAGGAAATTTTATAGCACTAAATGTTTATATTAGAAAAGAGGAAATGTTTCAAGTCAATAAGCTCCCACATCAAGAACTTAGGAGCAGAAGAACAACCCAGAGCAAGTGGAAGGATGAAAAAAATAAAAGAGCCAGAAATCAATAAAAATGAAACTAGAAAACCACAGAGAAAACAGTGAAAAAAATAACAGGCTGTTTGAAAACATCAATAAAATTGATAGACCTTTAGCAAAACTGACAAGAAAACACAAATTACCAACATAAACAAATGAAACTGTATCACTACACACCCTGCAACATCAAAAGGATAATAACGGAATACCATGAACAATTCTACACACATACATTTAACAACTTAGATGAAATGGACCAATTTTTTGACATAAACTACCACAAGTCACCCAATATGAAATACATAATTTTAATAGCATCATTACTGTCAAGGAAATTAAATTTTGAATTAAAAAAGTCCCCACAAAGAAATATTTAAATGCAGAACATTATACCAAAGCTTTAAAAAGGAATTAACACTAATTCTACACAATCTTTTCCAGACAATAGAAGAGGGAATATTTTCCAATTCATTTTATGAAGCAGTATGACCCTGATACCAAAATCAGACAAAGATGATACCCTTCAAAAAAAGTAAAACACCAATATCCCTCATGAATAAAGAGTTAAAAATCCTTAACAAAATATTAATAAATACAATTCAGCAACATACAAAAATAACTATACACCATGACCAAGTGGAGTTTATTTGGGGATACAAAGACAGTTCAATATTCTAAAATCAACCAACATAGTTACCATATTAACAGGATAAAAAAAATCACATGATCATATCAATTGATTCAGAAAAAAGATAAGACAAAATTTGACACCCACTTATGATAAAAACTCCCAGCAAACTGGGAATAAAGTGGAAATGTTTCAACTTATTAAATAACATCTACAAAAAACCCCTACAATTTACATTATTTTTGATGCTGAAAAAGACTGTTTCTTTCCTACGATGAGTAAGGCAAAGATGTTCATTCCCACAACTCTTATTCAGCATAATTATGTAAGTTCTAGCCAGCATTATAAGGCAAGAAAAGTAAATAAAAGCTGTACAAATCAAAAAGGAAGAAATAAAACTGTTACTATTTGCAGATGATGTAACTGACTACAGAGAAAATCCCAAGGGGTCAACAATCACAACAAAAAATCCTAGGACTAATAAGTAAGTACAGTAGGATCACAAGATAAATACAGAAACATACATTGCAATTCTATATATTAACAATGGAAATGTGGACAACAATGTTTAAGAGAAAAGAGGACTAATTTTAAGAATAAAATATATTTCAAAGCATGTTTTCAGACAGAGAATAAATACACTATGAGAAACTCATCTTTCTTTTGTGTATATGCTTTGGTAATCGCTATGCTAAAGGGCATATACACAGCCAAGTCTAAAACTATCTGAATTGTGTAACAGAAATACTACCTCTGAAAAACAAAATTCACAAAATATGACAAATTCTATATGGTCTTCTAACTAGGTAATTCTAACAAAAAATACCTATATAATAACTAACTCCTTGTGAGACAGGTATATTATTTAAGCTTCTACCAGAGAAACAGAACCAGTAGGAGATATATGTTATGGTATTCATCCAAGGAATTGGCATATGCCATTCTGGAGACTGGCTAGGCAAGTCTGCAGTCCATGAGGATAGGCCATCAGAAAAGGGTAGGCTGGAACTCTCAGACACAAGTGGAAGGTACGGTCCACAGGCAAAATTTATTCAGCTAGACAACCTCAGTTCTGCTCAAGAGGACTTTCAGATGGTTGAATGAGGCTCACCCAAATTATCTAGGATATTATTCTTTACTTAAAGCCAACTGATTATGACTATTAACCATATTTATAAAATACTTTCATAGCAACACCTAGATTAGTATTTAATTAAATAACTGGAGAGACAATAGCCTACCCAAGTTGACACATAGAACAGAATATCACAAAAGGTAAGACTATTGTGTGTTTTGAAGAGTACACATGGTGGCTTGGGCAAGGAATTTGAAATCACAGCCAATGCTAAAAACTCATTTCCCATAGGTAGTGTCAGTCAATTTATAATCTGAAAGCTACAGACAACTGCAAGAGAGCACAGAGGAATGTAAAGGACATGGTCAATGAGAACACAAATGTGATATTGTTGATGTAAAAGAGGCAACATGGGACCTGGATTTTTAAAGCAGAAAGTAGCTATGAGAGGTAATTTATTTGATGGGTCCTCCTTGGATATGATGAATGTATCTCTACCAGTCCTTTCTCAATGTCAACATCCCCTAGGGAGACACCACAGTCTTGCAAGTAACCATGACTTACAACCAGGGCAATGAGATTATGCAACAGTAGCAGAGAATGAGGCTAAAGGGGTAGCCAGCATCCAAACTCTACATGGCTTTGTGTTCCATAATGGGGAAACCAAGCTTAATTTTGTAGGTGAAGAGGGAGTCAACTAGTGTTTTAATCTAGGGAGAGATATGATCAGATGTTACAATAAGTCAGAAAATCTTGCACTGAGTGCTTCATCAACAATGATCACCCCTTTCTTTTTTTTCCTACTTTTCCCTTTATTCTACAGCCAAGGGCACTCATTATTTTGGACATTTCACAGAGGTGAGGAAGGTGCTCTCCTGGCTTATGAGAAACACTAGCCCCATTAGAAACAAGATAATAAAGTTTCTGATGAAAGCGCAGAGTCCTCCACATATTTAATCCAGGTTTGAGAAGTAATAGGCCAGTGATTTCATATAGATAGTGGGGCAGATAAAGACATTTCAAGTTCCTTGAACATGACCTTCTACTATTCTATAGTGGCCAGTGAGTCTAGTTATCTGAGTTCCTCTAGTTTCTGTGCTTTGGTGAAGCAAAAAGTGCATTGAATTTTGATGTTAGATAAACTTGGGGTCACTCCTTCGATAAATACCAGATAAACTACAGGCTTTTCCACTTATTTACAGTGGAACCTTTGGACAAATGTTTAAGTTTCTCTAAATACTAGCTTCTTTTTATCTTTAAATTGAGATAAATTACAGTCAACATGATGTCTGCAACAGTACCTAACATCTCAATATTAACGAATATAAATGGTCTAAATGTCCCCTTTAAAAGATATAGATTAGCAGAATGGGTGAAAAAATCACAAACCAATTATCTACTCTCTTTAAGAGACACACCTAACACAGAAAGATTCCTGTAGACTCAAGGTAGAGGAGTGGAAGAAGATATTCCATGCAAATGGAAACCAAAAGCAAGCAGAAGTAGCTACTCTTGTATCATATAAAATAGACTCAAAAGCAACAACAGTAAAAAAGAAAAATAGAGCAAAGAAAGTCATTGTATAATGATAAAAGAATGAATTCATCAAGAAGGTAAAACAATCCTAAATATACATGTGCCTGACTCCAGAGCTATCAGATTCATAAAACAATTACTACTACACCTAAGAAAAGAGATAGACAGCAATACAGTAATAATGGGGACTTCAATACTCCATTGACAGCATCAGTTGGATCATCAAGACAGAAAGTCAACAAAGAAACACTGGACTTAAACTGTACTATAGAACAAATGAACCTAACAGATATTTACATAACATACTACCCCCAAAATGCAGAATATGTATTCTTCTCATCAATACACAGAACATTCTCCAAGATAGATCATATAATGAACCACAAAACAAATCTCAATACATGTTTAAACATCGAAATTATAAGATTGAAATTATATCAACTATCTTCCCAGAACACAGTGGAAAAAACTAGAAATCAATTCCAAAAGGAAAGCTTAAAACTATACAAATACATGAAAATTAGCCAGGTGTGGTGGCTCACACCTGTAATCCCAGCACTTTGAGAGGCCAAGGTGGGCAGATCACCTGATGTCATGAGTTTGAGACCAACCTGGCCAACATGGTGAAACCCTATCTCTACTAAAAATACAAAAATTAGCCAGGCATGGTGGTGTGTGCCTGTAATCCTTGCTACTCAGGAGGCTGAGGCAGGAGAATCACTTGAACTTGGGAGGCGGAAGTTGCAGTGAGCCAAGATCGTGCCACTGCACTCTAGCCTGGGCAACAGAGTGAGACTTCGTCAAAAAAAAAAAAAGAGAACATTAAACAACCTGTTCCTGAGTGACTTTGGGGTTAGCAAAGAAATCAAGATGAAGATTTTAAAATTTTTCAAAATGTATGATAACAGTGACACAAGTTATCGAAACCTCTGGAATACAGCAAAAACAGTGCTAAGCAGAAAGTTTATAGCATTTAGTGCCCACATTAAAAAAAAGTCAGAAATACCACAAACTGACAACTAACATCACACCTCAAGGAACTAGAGAAACAAGAACAAACCAAACCCAAAGCTAGCTGAAGAAAGGAATAAGAAAGATGAGAGCAGACCTAAATAAAATTGAAATCTGAAAAAAAAGATCAATGGCCATTATGAAAAAGCAAAAAACAGTAGACGTTGGTATAGATGTGGTGAAAAGGAAACACTTATACACTGCTGATGGGAATTTAGTACAACCTCTATGGAAAACAGTATGTATACTTCTCTAAGAACTAAAAGTAAATCTACAATTTGATCCAGCAATGAAAAGAAGTCATTATATACTGCATGTGTATGTTTATCACAGCACAATTCACAATAGCAAAGATATGCAATCAACCTAAATGCCCATCAACTGATGAGTGGATAAAGAAAATGTGATATATATGTGTGTGTATATATATATATATATATCACATTTATATACACACACACACACACACACTATGGAATACTACTCAGCCACAAAAAAAAAGAATAAAATAAGCTGGGCACAGTGGCTCATGCCTGTAATCCCAGCACTTTGGGAGGCCGAGGTGGGTGGATCACGAGGTCAAGAGATCGAGATCATCTTGGTCAACATGGTGAAACCCCATCTCTACTAAAAATACAAAAATTAGCTGGGTATGGTGGCACACACCTGTAGTCCCAGCTACTTGAGAGTGTGAGGCAGGAGAATTGCTTGAACCCAGGAGAAGGAGGTTACAGTGAGCCAAGATCGTGCCCTGGTGACAGAGCGAGACTCTGTCTCAAAAAAAAAAAAAGAATAAATGTCCTTTGCAGCAACTTGGATGGAACTGGAGGCCATTATCCTAACTGAAGTAACTCAGGAATGAAAAGACAAACACTGCATTCTCTCTCTCTTATAAGTGAGAGCTAAGCTATGGGTAGGCAAAGGCATATACAGAGTGATATAATGGACACTGGAGACTCAGAAGGGGGTGGGTGGGAGGGGAGTAAGAGATGAAAAACTACCTATTGGAAACAATGTACACTACTCAGGTAACGGGTGCACTAAAATCCCAAATTTCATCACTATGCAATTAATCCCTTTAACCCCAAACCACTTGTACCCCTAAAGTTATTGAAATATTTAAAATAAACAAATAAATAAAATGTGACAAAGTACCTATCTCATAAACTTGATCTGAGGATTAAATGCAACAATGGGTTAAAAAAACTCAGTAAGTTGATCCATGTGTCTAGTGTACATTTTACCTATTAAATGTCATTTAAGCAGTAAGTGTGTTTGATATTGAAACACAGACCTCCCTCAATATTATTTTCTTCATTAGCATTTGAACCCCTAATTCTTAGCAGGATACATGGCACCTATGAAAGAAAGACTATATTTCTCAGATTCTTTAAAGCTAGTTATACCCTGTGACTAAATTTCTGCCAATGACCTATACGTGGAGATACCAATGACATGTAACAGCTTCCGGGAAGCCTTCTTAGAAGATATTTGCCTAGAAAGATGTGATGGCTGGAGTTCTTACAGCCATATTTTCTCATGAAGATGAGGATCACACTAGGGTGAATGAAGCAGTGAGCTAACAAAAGCCTAGGTTTCTGAAGATGATGAAACAGCTACTTCGATGATGCAGTTAATTCAGCCCTCTACTGCTACTTCCAGATTTCTTTAAATTTGAAAGAAATGATCTTCTGTGTTCTTTCCGTCATTGTTGATTGTTACTCATAGCTCAACCTAATCCCAAAACAGCAATATGTAATCTATAAATCTAAAAAGAAATACATATTTGCAAGGTATATGCTGTAGTGAACAGCATCAGGGATCATAACAGATAGAATGGCACAGAAAAAAACACCCTGGATTTTGATGCAGGACCTGGGTTTGAATCCCAGTCTTTGTCAAGTGATGTTAACATTCCATTCAACTCTCTGAATCTCACTCATTGTGCTCTCATTTAAAGTAAGATTATCTGACCTCTATGCTTCCTTCCCACTCCAGCTTCCCAAGGCTTTATCATTTTCAGTATGATTGTAAGCACCATCTATTCACAAAGAAATTAACATATAAGATACTATGTAGTGTAGGTAACTGATAGCTACATTTTCCTGATTTAAAGATAGAAAATCAGTTTATAAATATTAAAACTACTTTTCTGCAAGTTCCAGGGCTAGAAGTTGTAAATTTGACTGAAACTCCTCACTGAGAGAGCAGAAAGTAATTGAAGTTGCAGAAAAAGTAAAACTGAACACATAGGGGAAATTTGTTAGAGAGGAACTTGAAGGCAAGGAGGAAAGGAGACTTGTAAAAAAAAAAAAACAAACAAACACCTCAGAGGCAAAAAAGAAAGAGAAAAAAAAAAAAAAGAAAAAATCTGCTTCAAGGTGTCCACAGCCACTGTCAGGTTAGTGATGTAAATCAGTTCTTTTTCACACTTTTTTTTAATGCAAAATATATGTTCTTGGTGTTCAGGGACCATCCTGATTTCATGTAACCTAATTCTTTGCAATAAAGAAGGCGATTCATTAAATGTGTAACTAAATGTGATTCCATTTTTATAACCTTGCTAGGCTTCTTATATAAAAATAAAAAAATGTTTGTCAGATCAGGCAGCTGAACCTCTCTAAGCATCGAGTTTAAAAGAATCCCAACATGATCAGTATCTGCTGAAGTTTTCTTACTGGTCTCCCTGCCTTCTGTCTCTCACTCTCCCATTCAAAAACATATTTCATTCCTCAACTTGGAAACCATAGGTCATCCTTCTAGAAGTAAAATCAGGGAGGGTGTGAAGATGAACAGTGTCCAGAGCACAGAGTGATAGAGGCCACTATGGGGTGTAAAGGCTGCCTCTCCCCTCCCTCCCACCCTGTGCTCACATCAGACATCATTAATCAAGCGTGGCAGGCTCTAACTATGAGTGTGAATGTGCCTCACAATCCTTCCTTCTAACCGCCATGCTCCAGGCAGCCACTATCAATTGATTGGAGAGAAAATCTGAGGTGAAAACAGTTTACTATCCCTGGCCTAGAGCTTAGTCTGAATGATGGAACCAAATGCACTGAATTTTATTGAAATAAATGTCAGAAAAATTAACTGAATGGACTCAGGAAAGATAGTTGTCTTCTGGAAAGCAAGGAAAAGAGAGAATGTAAAGGACTGCTGGTGCTGTGGCCCCATAGTAGAAAAAAAAAACTAATCAAGTGGGATAAGGTAAAGCCACATGTACCAGGAATCTGCAGAAACAGAAGGAACTGACCCGGCACGGTGGCTTATGCCTCTAATCCTAGCACTTTGGGAGGCCAAGGCAGGCAGATCACTTGAGGTCAGGAGTTCGAGACCAGCCTGACCAACGTGGTGAAACCTCATCTCTACTAAGAATATAAAAATTAGCTAGGGGTGGTGTTTGATGCCTGTAATCCCAGCTATTCTGGAGGCTGAGGCATGAGAATCACTTGAACCCAGGAGGCAGAGGTTGCAGTGCCACTGCACTCCAGCCAGGGCAACAGCGAGACTCCATCTCAAAAAAAAAAAAAAAAATTACTTTTAAAAGAAAGAGACAGAACCAAGGTGAGCCCTTGGAATTATTACCCAGTTCCAGGGACTTAAGTTTGACCATTGTTGCCTAAAAGAGGAAGTGCTTTGACCTGACAGTTGGGCACTCAATGTCCATGCAAACCGGGAGCTACTGTGACTGTAGATAGGCAGACTAGCTGAGCTGCCTGTAGGACAAGGCCAGCCAGAAACTGGCAAGACAAAAGGTTCCTGGTATGATGAATGCAGGCAGGTTCTAGAGCCACAAATGATTCAGATCTACTTTCCATCATGTACTAATTTTGTGGCCTTAGGCAAATTATTTAACTCTCTGAGACTCAATTTTCTGAATAGATAACTAGGATTATCACAGCATCTCTCTCATAGTGTAGTAGTAAGAATCTGGCACATGATAAATGCTTATTAAGTGGTAGGTATCACTGTAGTTCTTTTTCTCACCATATCTCTGCCTCTGGAGAAAGCAGATTTGCAGGACCGCCCCCCCCCCCCGCCCCCGCTGCTCAAAATGACAATAGTGTAAACTAAGTTACGCTACTACTGGGAATGCACATTATTGTCAACAGATATTAAGCTGATTTGATGCTGGTTTTAGCTGTTGAGAGAGCTGGTTTATTTCTGGTTAATCTTATACTTCTGACCCTTCGGTGGTCCCGACTGAAAACTCATAGTGTTTGCTCAGCCCTGAACTCTGACTTTCTGTCTTATCAAACCTGAGACTGCTGAAAGTTCTAATCAGCTTCTCAGTGCTCCCTTTCCTTCAAGATCCTTGGCCTCTCAAATCCTGGCTGCCTTAGTAGCTCCCCAAGCTTACAAACAAGTGACTTTTAAGTATTTGTATTCAGGTTACTAGTTATTCTCAACAGGAACATTTGTCCCTAAATGCTAGTTGGCCATTGTCAAAAGTGGAGACGAAGTTTTACTTATTTAATGTGTATTTAGAAGAATAACTAGCACATTATTACTTAATTTAAAAAGGAAGTCATTTGAAGAAAATAAACTACCTAGTAAAGAAGTTATATATGATATAAGAAACACTGATATTTGCAGTTCATTGGCATAGTACATAGAAGGTTTCAATGTGTGTGCAGATCTTTATTACTTTTGCCTTGATTACTGCAAAAGTTTCCTTACTGGTCCCCCTGCCTTCTGTCTCTCACTTTCCTATTCAGAAACACACTTTATACCTCAACCTGAAATCTTTATAAAACACAAAACTTGTGATATCTGCCTCTTGATTGGAACCTTTCAGTGGATCTTATGTTAGTGAAGCTTCTTTCAGAGTAAAAATGTCTTGAAGCATTAAGATAATTATTTTCTTGCAAATAATAGATCCAAAGCTAACCAGTTTAAAAGTTGGTCAGCAGTTAGTGATGTCAGAGCCCTGCACTGGTTTCTCTGAATGTCTTTTTGTTTTCTATCTTTAGACAGAAGATGTTTGCCATGGATCCTAAAATCACATTTTCATACACTGACAAAAGCATGAAGGAATCGAGACATTGTCTCTCTCTTTTTATCACAAAGGAAAATCTTCTTAGAAATCCTCCAGAAATTTACCTTATGCCTTACTGGCCAGATATGAGTCATGGATCAGCTTGCTGCAGCTGAGTCTGGGACAGTGAGAATCTGTGAAGTCCAGCCTCCACAGTAGGAGATGGGCTGTGTCAGTAAAAAAGAAGTAGGTAGCTCCCAGCACTTTGGGAGGCTGAGAAGGGTGGATCACTTGAGGTCAGGAGTTTGAGACCAGCCTGGCCAACATGGTGAAACCCCATGTCTCTACCAAAAATATAAAAATTAGCGGGCCCTGGTGGCACATGCCTGTAATCCCAGCTACTCAGGATGCTAAGGCAGGAGAATAGCTTGAACCAAGGAGGCGGAGGTTGCTCATAATCTGGATGACCCCAGATTATGCCACTACACTCCAGCCTGGGTGACAGAGCGAGACTCCATCTCAAGGGGGGGAGAAAAAGAAGAAGAAGCAGATGGCTGCAAAGATGGAGCAAAGAAGAATGACTGATTTTAAACAAATACTAATATCTTCCTCAGCTACATTTTTTTTTTACATGATAAAGTCTAAACCTCTTATGATGTGTTGGTAAATTTTTATGTTGCAAGAAACCCATACCACACTCAAGTGGTAATTAGCATCTATTGAAGAGATACATAGGAAATAGAAAAGCACATGAAACTAATTCGACAGGTTTCAGGATACCTGGACACCAACCAGCCTAGACCACACCAGCTCTGAGCTCACCCAGAGCAGATGAGCTGAAATGAGAGTCTCATAACTCTACTCAGAAGCATTGCTTGTTGTGTTGAATTGTTGTGTTGAATCAGTTCCTCTCCGACTCTCCTCTCTCCAATGCCTGTGTCTTTCAACCATTTCTTTTCCCTCCGGCTGCTCCTGACCATTGACCCTGTGGATTTTTTTTTTTTTTCAGATGGAGACTTGCTCTGTTGCCCAGGCTGGAGGCACAATCTTGGCTCACTGCCACCCCTGCCTCCCAGGTTCAAGCAATTCTCCTGTCTCAGCATCCCGAGTAGCTGGGACTATAGGTGCCATGCCACCATGCCTGGCTAATTTTTGCATTTTTGTTGGAGATGGGGTTTCAACACATTGGTCAGGCTCGTCTCGAACTCCTGACCTCAGGTGATCCACCCGCCTCAGCCTCCCAAAGTGCTGGGATTACAGGCGTGACCCATCGCGCCCAGCCGACCCTGTGGATTTTACATTCATACTTCCAGTGCCAAGATTTGGCAGATCAGTCTCTTTCCTAAAGAGGCCAATTCTCACACACCCTAAGAGATTCAGCTCAAGCATTATGGGCAGTGATTGTTGATCCTTTAGGGGACCTTGTTTTATGCCTCCTGGGCTTCTTTGCTTATTTTACCACAGAACCTACATTTCCATCTTACAATTGTCTCTCCCTGGAGGCTTATTAAAATATAAATTTCCAAGCCCAGCCCCTAAGAGATTCTGGCTATAGGGCTGGGCTCAGGAATCTGCATTTTAATCTGCAGGATTCTGAGTAAGGAAACATGGACCACAGTTTTAAAACATCAAATTGATGTATTAACCTTTTATATACTAAGTTGTATAAATACCCTCAAATAGTTTTGCAATTATTATTAAAACCCTGAATTCACAACCGAGGCATCAAAGGCTCAAAAGAGGCACATGCAGACAATTAGGAAATAAAGGAGCCAGGATTCGAACTCAGTTCTGCTTGCTCAAAGCAACTGCTCTTGTGTCAGCACCCTGGCACTTCCCAGACTTCGTCTTTCCTCTTTAGCAAAGCTGGGCCAGGCCCAGGTCTCAGAGTGGCTGCTAAGGAGGGAAGCAGATGGTCCCTCCATGAGAGGGCACTGATGGAGCCCCAGTGTCTCTCCTCTAATTAGCTTTTGCTAAGAAAGCAGTGGGATCCAGTCAACCGAGTTTTCCAGAGTGGTTAGTTTAAGAAGAGGAAATCACAGAGTATGGTGCCAAGTTTTTTTAGCAGTTGCCTTTTCTGCAGCCACAGGAAGTTCTCTGAAGGCTTGTCACTATGTTACACAGCATCTGCGCTTTTCTCCCACTTACTCAAAATGATGGCATGGCAGGAAAATAAGGCTTGCATGGCTTCAAGAGGAAATGCCCTGAGGGTTTCCTTTACATGGGAACCACGCTGTGACATTCAGAAGATGTGAGTTCAAATTCAGACACTGTCACTCAGCAGAGTGTAGTTAAATTATTTCATTGATCTAGGTTTTTCTGCAAAATAGGTGTAAGATCTCAGCCTCAGTTCTGTTGGAATTAACTGAGATTCTTGATTTGAGTGTGATACTTTAGTGATCAGAAGAAACCTCTTCCTCAGAGA
The DNA here is from genome assembly GCF_009828535.3 of Hylobates moloch. Taxonomy (NCBI): domain Eukaryota; kingdom Metazoa; phylum Chordata; class Mammalia; order Primates; family Hylobatidae; genus Hylobates; species Hylobates moloch. Next base: position 78,643,086 of record NW_026652285.1, read on the forward strand.
TGGAAACAGCCCACTGTTATTCAGGAAGCACTTGCACAGCCATGTGCTCACTCACTTCCCCCCACACCCTGCATCCCCATGCTGCTCCAGGGAAGTAGGAGAATCCAGGATTTCCTAAGGAATGGTGCAGGATGATTGCTGCTCAAATTCTACAACCGACACACGCTTGGAGTAACCAAAGCAGATCAAGGTATATCAGGGGAACCCCAAAGCACTAGAGCCAGCACAATGACTGAGACCTGTGTCTGCATTTTTAATAATATTTAGGCCTTCATCCTGCACCCTTGCCACATCTGTGCCTTCTCATTGCTTACTTGAAAAAAAATCTATAAAATGAAAAAAAGGAAAATCTGTTCTGTTCTCTTCTGTAGCCAGCATTGGAAGGCCTCTTCCTTTTACATTGGTAGCAGCTTCTCCCCAGCTTTGGCTACAGAATAGAATAGAATCCCAGGGAACAGAAAGGGTTGTGGGAACATAAAGGGAGAAAAAGTGAGTGAGAAACATGGCCAGTTAACATATATGTATGGTCAGTGTAGCGCTTTTGATACAGGATTTTTCTCAGCCCCTTCACCAGACTTGCAGGAGGGGTGCCCCTTCTACTAGGCCCACTGCACTCAGTCCCTTGCAGGAGGGAGCATGTAGGCAAGTAAGTGCAACATCTAGCCAGCTGTTCGAGGCGCCAACACAGGAGCAATCTCTGTCTGGGGCCTGGGGTCAGATGGCACACCACCTTGAGGGGAATGCGGCAGCATCCAGGCGAGGGCATCCCCAACCCCAAAGACCCAGAGGGGGTGTTACAGTGCTCTTTTAGTTCTGCCATTCACAGTCCAATGGACAGCAGTGTGTTAGCAGCTCAATTGGCCCCCTGCCTCGTCACGTGGGGCGGCTGCCCTCTGCCAGCAAAGGCAAAGGGCCAGTGTGACAGCCTTTTCTGGGTACCCACATTCAGTGGGTCCCAAGCTCTTATCCAGCATCCAAGAAGCATGAGGTCACACAGATGACTGAAGGATGGTGAAGGCAGAGAATTTTATTGAGTGATGAAAACAGCTCTTAATGGAGGGGGGGATGGACAGGGGATAGGCGATGGGAAGGGCAGGTTGTCCTCCCCAAAGTTAGGTTGTCCCTTCCTCAAAGTCAGGTTGTCTCTTCCCCAAAGTCAGGCCATCTCCTCCTCTACTGATTGAGTCTGAGGTCGTTATAGGCACAGGATGGGGACTGCATGCTGATTGGTTTGTGAGTATGCAGAAAAGGTTAAAGTGAAGACACCACTCAAAGGTGGACATGACAGTGTAGAAAAACAATTAGGAAAGGGTAGATATATGTAAAATAGGGGAACGGTGGGGATCAATCAGAAGAAAGCACACTAAACAGGAAGACAGGTTATCAATCCAATCCAAGGATTTAACTTGTATCTTGGCTTTCAGGAGTTAAACTGTCTTCAGCTTGGAGGTGGAGTTTCACTGCATACCCGCCCCTATCTGCTCAGGCATGTGGTCGCCTCCTGTCACTATCACTTTGTTTAAAAGAAGAGTAATTATTACTGTTTGAAAAAATTGTATACCCAAGTGTAACATGCATACACAAAGAAAGTAAACAATTTTTAAGTGGAGAGCTCAATTATATTCACCGAATGGACACCAGTAAAAAAGATCAGGAAGCAGAAGAGTAGCATTACCCCAAAAGCTCCTCTCAAACTCCCTTTCAGTCACTACTTGCTATCCCGGCTCCTACAACATAGATTCATTTTTCCTAGTTTTAAGTATTTGAAATCATACAATATATATTTTTCTATATCTCACTTCTTTTGCTCAACCTTACGTTCACGAGATATGTCTATATTGTTGGAGGTGGGTAGCTTATTCATTCTCATTCTGTATTATTCCATTGTGTGAATATTTTATAATACATTGATTCATTGTAATGTCGATATTGGTTTCCAGTTTGGGGCTCTTATAAATACCGCTGCTATGAATGTCCTTGAACATATCTTTTGGTAGGTACCTGTACTCATTTCATTTGAATGTACATTCAAGAGTTGAAATACTGGGTCAAAGTTATGTGTATGTTCAACTTCAGTAGGTATCACCCATGAGTTTTCCAAAGTGGTTATACATTTCCACCAGCAGTTTATGAGAATTTCAGTTGTACCACATCATTGACAGAACTTAGTATTTTTCTTTTTTTTTCTGTATTTTTTCTTTTCTTTTTAGCCCTCCTTGTGGGTATACAGTCAGCCCAGTGAGTTTTGACAAGTAGAATTTCATGTCTGCAGAACAAGCCACCTGCAGTTTTGACAAACCCCATCAGTCCTTATAGCCTTACACAAGGCCATCTCACATATTTATGCTACCTGCTACATGCCTAAAGGCATTTAGTTTGAAACTCTGACATGTACTTTCTCATTGAATTCTGTGAACAAACATGAACTTGAAAGAGCCAATCCTTCAATATGGATCCCCAGTGGCAAACGGCCAAATTTAAATAGGGTCAAGCAGCCATCTACTGATTAGGGGTCACATATGTGCTCTGAGTTCCCTGAAAACCTGCACCTTTTTATCTTTGGGACTTACAGAGCTCACCTGAATCAATCATTCAGCACACACCTGCCTTGGCCAATCATGGCTCATCTGCATTGACCAATTAGAACTCAGCTTTACCAACCAGGCAGAACTAAGCATGTTTCAAATCCTTCACTTGAATGAACAGACCTACTTGGGAATCTGGGTGGGAACTTTGTTATAAAACCGGAGCCTTCCCTTTGTTCTCTGGAGTGCACCTTCCTTTTATATTAGCAACTGCATCTTCCCAGTTTGCAAACTGTTCCCAGGAATAAAGTATCTTTCCTCCAAATTCCTTTTCAGATAACTTTTGTTCTTAATTCTAAAACCAATTATGTTATTATTTACATTTTACTGAATCTGAAACTGAAACTCACACTCTTGCTGTGTGACATTGGGTCAATTAAAGTAAGAAAGTGAGCCAGGTGCCATCAAAGGCTGGACTTGAACTCCTACAAACCTAATAATTAGCTGGGAACAAAGCAGGTTGGTAGTAAAGCAGCACATTTTACTGGGAAAAGTAGGAAAGTAGGTTCTAATTCCTGCATGCATCCTTCTCTAACCAGCTGTACCAACTTAAGCAAATTAATATGCTGTTTTGAACCTCAGTTTACTTGCCTGTTAAACAGGGATGACAATGAGATATCTTAAAGGGATGTTTGGTGGATTCAATGAGACCACATAAGTGAAAGCTGGCACAATGACTGAAAAATGGTAACTATCAGTTAGTTAAAAGACTTTGATATAAGATAGTAACTTGAGTGCAGTTCTCTTAAAGGCCCCCTCTGACCCCCACCAAAATAAGCAAAGGGATATAAAAATACCAATTCTGCACTGGCATTGAGAGCTCAGGAAAGTTGTTGGTCACATTCCTCAAACTTTCAGAACTTTCTCATAGAAAGAATAGAGCTGGACTGGAGGGAGAGAAGTTATCAGACATAGGAAATCCTGTCAGTTGTCTTGTCTGAGGGAAGAAGAACTGCAGGCACAGGCAGACAGAGCTACAGAGAGGAAATACTGCACTGAGAATTCCATCCACAGCTGCAGATTGACAACATTCCAAAAGCAGTTTGCAGAGGTGCTACCAAGAACGGTCAGACAGTGAGACTTTTCCATGATGCATAGGCAACAGCAGAAGGCAGAAGGCAGGAGGCAGGAAGGGCACATGTGCCCTTGTAGTGATCAAGACAGAGAAAGCTGGAGATAGACACAGAGTTCTCAGCATGGCAAGAGCATCCAACACAGATGAAGGCAGGATAGGATCCCTCCCTCTTCAGGGCGCCACGGCAGAGAACTGGCAAAATTGCTAACCTAGCTTAGGATCTGAAAGGAGGCATCTAGCAGCCAAACAATGAAGGGAAAAACAGATGAGAGAAAATCAGGAATGATCCACTCATTCTGCTTATGAGAAAACATCAGTCTTGTATAAAATGTATCCTCTTTTGACTTCACTGAACAGAGATAGAACCAAAATGGAAACAGTGAAAAGTTGCTGCAAAATAAAACGAGGAAAACATCACTCAAGGTTCAGAAGAAGTGCTTATTTTTAGAAAAACTTTACTGAAGCAAAAAGAGGAAACAAAATTAAGGAATACCTGCTTGGAATTTAAAATGCTGACTAATACAGCTTTCACCAACATGCTCATAAAGACAATGAAAAAGCCAACATACAATGAAACAGCCTTAAAAGATAAAAATGAGAAATAATGTTTCAAATTATGAAATTTACTGGCCCTATAAGACACATGAGATGGACTGAGAAAAACATAACCAAACTTAAGTGTGAGGCACAGAGCAATATTGCTTTTTGCAAAAAAGGAGACCTAAAAATAAATAGAATAATACTTTGTGTCTTCTCTATAGTGTTAGAATGAGGTAATCAGGATCTCAAAAAAACAGGAAATGGACAGGGGCTCTCTCTGCTCTATACTGTATTTAGAATCAGGCAACATTGTATTCCTTTCCCCGTGTTCATCTATCTTCCCATCCTGACCTTCTCTATTTCCTCAGGGAAGACGGGAATCGGTTGGAAACAGGGCAGGAATGGAAAGATCAGTAGGAATGACAGCAACACTACATGCTTGGAAATGCAAGACCTCTAAATAATGCCATAAATTTTAGGGCTGGAGTGGGAAAGAGAAGAGCACAACAATGAACGTGAGAACTGCAGTCTAAGTGCAAGGCTGATAAATAAGGAACTCAGTGTGGTATTTAGGAGGGGAGGCCCAGGAACCAGACTGCCAGTGCCAGAATCCTGAATCTGCTACTAATTAGGTGACTTTGAAGATCTTTCCCTGGTTTTCCATCAATAAAATGGAGAGAGTAATAGTACTTACCTTGCAGAATTATTGTGAGAATTAAAAGAAGTCATATATGTCAAGTGTTTAGGCAGGCCCCCGCATGTAAGTGTTATATAAATATGATTATTGTTACTCCTGTATCTATTTTTCTTTACAAGGAGAAAGGTGGTTGGGCAAAGGAAAAGATACTACACTGCTAGGAAAGAGTGCATTATAGCTAGACTTCCTAATTGTATACATCAATACAATTTCAAATTAAAGTTTAGGACTAAGCAATGAGTTGTCATTTATTTTATTTTACAAGTAAACATAATTTTAAAAGTAACAACAAATTGCTAAGAATTTAACAAAAGCATGGAAAACTCTCAAATAAAGAATTGTACTTTAAATTGAATAAATATATTCTTATTACATTGCCTGCATTTTTTTCAATATGCAGATGGACGAGTGAACGCTTCCTCTCAAATGAGCATTAAAGTCTAGAGTTTGTGATCTGTTGCAAAAAGTGAAAAACTGCTAATAAGTGAGAAGTAGACTGGGAATTATGCTCATCAACTTGCCTACTAGTTATAGATATAAAGAAGAGCTATACTCACCATACAAAGGCAGAAAAAGAACCAAGGACAAACCATTTTTCCTGAAGTTAGCACGGCCCATCCATGTCAAGGGCTCCTAATAGCAGAGAAAGGTAAACATGTATCTAAAGGAACAGAAGGACACAAACCCAAGTGAGCTGATTACCGGATGAAGGTACAGTATAAAGAGAATGAACATTAACATAGAAAATACTACGGTGTAAAAAAACTGGGGAGAGTAACAGAAGAAACATACTTCTGAAAATAAACCCTCCCAAATAGCCAAAATTTTTGTTTGTTTGTTTGTTTTTTTCCCCAAGGTTACATTCTTTTTTTTTATTATTATTATACTTTAAGTTGTAGGGTACATGTGCACAACGTGC